>NC_086450.1:11476907-11651907 GCF_028390025.1 Pseudophryne corroboree | reverse complement strand
TCATTCAGAATGATGTCGCACAATAGAAAATATGATATTATTCAGAATGATGTCACACAATAGAAAATCTGATATTATTCAGTATGATGTCACACAATAGAAAATATGATATTATTCAGAATGATGTCACACAATAGAAAATATGATATTATTCAGAATGATGTCACACAATAGAAAATATGATATTATTCAGAATGATGTCACACAATTAAAGCTAATGATAATTAGTATGCTGTCACAAACAAGAGGCTATGTAAAGGACACTGCTGAAATTGCTCGGATTTTGCGTCCCACCACCTGTGGTCTGGACCCAGCCTCAACCAAGCTTCTAATAGGTTGTACGGATATAATCGGTCCTGTCTTTGCAAAAATTGTTCAATGCTCTTTGCAGACAGGCATTTTTCCTGGACCCCTAAAGGAAGCAATTGTTAGACCACTTCTTAAAAAACCTAATTTAGATCCCGACTGCATGTCCAACTACAGACCGGTATCAAACCTTCCTTTCCTAGGAAAGGTTATTGAGAAAGTGGTTGCAAATCAACTGGAAACTCGCCTGACAACCCATGATATTTATGATCCATTTCAATCAGGATTCAGGAGAAGACATAGCACTGAAACAGCCCTGGTGTGTGTGTTAAATGATCTTCTGATGGCAAAAGACAGAGGTGACTGTTCAATATTAATCCTTCTGGATCTCTCGGCAGCATTTGATACCGTGGACCACGGGCTTCTGATTGAGCGACTGATACACTTCTGTGGTCTGGATGGCACAGTCCTAAACTGGTTCAAATCATTTCTCACAGGCAGGTCACAGAGAGTATCATCTGGATTATACTCATCACCACCAGTGCCATTGCCATGTGGTGTCCCACAAGGTTCTATACTATCCCCCATGCTTTTTGCAGTATACATGCTCCCATTGGGCGAAATAATCAGGCGCCATGGCCTGGTCTACCACTGCTATGCAGATGATACACAACTGTACTTGTCCTTTGCTCCGGGCACTGATAACCCAGTAGCAACCCTGAATGGCTGTCTAGCTGAACTACAGGAGTGGATGAGCGCCAGTTGGCTGCGACTGAACCCGGATAAAACAGAGGTCCTTATAATACGACCGCAACATCAAAGGACAAGACTGCAGCATAGCCAACCAACTGGACTTACACTCGGGGATTCAGAATTACAGACCAGTGATCATGTGCGGAATCTTGGCGTTGTCCTGGATGATGGCTTGACACTTAAACATCAGATATCAGCCACAATCAAATCCTCATTCTTTCACCTGAGGAACATAGCCAGAATCAAGCACTTAATTCCCTCAGATGATATGCCAAAAGTCATACATGCATTTGTATCATCTCGATTAGACTACTGTAATGCCCTCTACCTTGGTCTACCAGCAAAAGAATTGCAACGCTTACAGCTGGTGCAAAACACAGCTGCCAGGCTGTTAACCAACCAGCCCCGTTCCAGCCACATAACACCCATCCTCTACTCCCTTCACTGGCTGCCTGTAAGATGGCGAATCCTCTTCAAGATTGGCTTACTGAGTTTCAAAGCATTACATGACCAAGGCCCAAGGTACCTGAAACAGCTTCTGATCCCATACTGCCCCACTCGATTACTGCGATCTGTAGATGAAGGACTTTTAGCAGTACCTAGAATCTACCGTAATTCATCTGGGGGTCGAGCTTTTAGTCATGCGGCTCCGACTCTATGGAACTCACTTCCCAGCACAGTGCGAGAGGCCCCAACTATAGAATCCTTCAAAAGTAGACTCAAGACTTTCCTGTTTACTCAAGCATTTCCATAGTATCTCTTTTAGTATCTTCATGCTTCTGTATTTTATGAAAAATGTACTTCATTATTTTTCTGTACTATATTATGCTGTGTATCTGTTAAGCGCCTTGAGTCCTATTGGAGAAAGAGCGCTATATAAATAAAATTATTATTATTATTATTATTATTATTATTATTATATTATTCAGTATGATGTCACACAATAGAGGTTATAAAATGACTCACGATGATGTACACAAAGAAAGCCAAGAGACCCAAACTCTGCATGGTGTCTTACAACACGGGCCATGGATATTCTCAGAATAAAGGGGGTCATTCCGACCTGATCACACGCTATTTTTTGCAGCGCTGCGATCAGGTCAAAACTCGGCAAAACTGCGCATACGTATGCACCGCAATGCGCAGGAGCATTGTACGGGTACAAAGCGGATCGGTGCTGGGCGATGGATTTAACGAAGAATCCATTCGCACAGCCGATCGCAAGGAGAGTGACAGGAAGAAGGCGTCTGTGGGTGGCAACTGACTGTTTTCAGGGAGTGGTTGGAAAAACGCAGGCGTGTCCAAGCGTTTGCAGGGCGGGTGTCTGACGTCAATTCCGGGACCGGACAGGCTGAAGTGATCGCAGCGGCTGAGTAAGTTCTGGGCAACTCAGAGACTGCACAAAACTTTTTTTGTACTGCTCGGCTGCACACGCGATCGCACACTTGCACAGCTAAAATACACTCCCCTATAGGCGGCGACTATCTGATCGCAGCGCTGCACAAAATAACTAGCGAGCGATCAACTCGGAATGACCCCCAATGGCACAAAATAGAGGGGGAGAATTATCAAAGCTTGGAGAGAGATAAAATGGAGAGAGCTAAAGTAGTAACCCATCAGCTCCTGACATTATTCCTGTAACATGGCAGTTAGGAGCATATTGGCTGGTACTTTATCTCTCTCCACTTTATTTCTCTCCAAGATTTGATAAATCCCCCCCTAAGTCTGCAATCATGTCTAAATTAAACTCCATACTGTATGTCAAATACTATGGGAGGATTTACGTAGAAATGGGCCACAGTACCTATTGACATTAGAGGTCATTCCGAGTTGATCGCAGACAGCAACTTTTTGCTGCTGCAGTGATCTATGGGGGAGTGTATTTTAGCTGCTGCTGTGATCTATAGTCCACGCCTATGGGGGGGGTGTATTTTAGCTTAGCAGGATGCGATCGCTTGTGCAGCCCTGCTAAGCCCTGGACATACTTACCCTGTGCGACGATCTCTGCGATGCTTGGGCCGGCTTTGACGTCAGACATCCGCCCTCTGTTCTCCTGGACACGCCTGCGTTTTCTTCACCACTCCCCGAAAATGGCAGGCAACGGTCTGGTGATGCCCAGGAACTCCTTCTTTCTGTCAATCTTCTTGCGGTCATCTCTGCGACCGCTTTCTTCGTTGTCTTCGACATAACCCGGCGACCCCTGTCGCCAGGGCAATGACGCGCATGTGCAGTGTGGCCGCCGCGCATGCGCATTCTGGACCCGTTCGCACCGCATCGACAAACCGCTGCGTGCGAATGGGTCGGAATGACCCCCAGTGGGTGGTACCAACTTCCAACAGTTAAAATTCAGATTCCTTCTGGAACAGAGAATATTAGGTATTTAAAGCTCAGATTGCTATCCATACGCAGTTTCCGGAACATCGAAAAAATGTTGGCGTCTGAGCAAATGCAAGTCTGAGGCTGACAGTAATCTGCGACTGAGGCGGCCTGGAAGCGGTCTGCGCTGACATCAGAGACACTCCCCAAAAACGCCTGGGCACGTCTGTGTTTTTTCTGACACACCCAGAAAACGGCAGGTTTCCGCCCAGAAACGCCGGCTTTCTGTCAGTCAAACAGCGGCTACATTCCGATTAGGATCGTTATGCAATCAAACAGCGGCTACATTCCGATTAGGATCGTTATGCAATTTCTGTCGCTATTACCCCTCGCTCGTGCATAATGCGAACGCTGCGCATTCGCAGTCATTCAATAATCACTCGATTTGCGCTTTCTCAGATTAGTAATCCATGCCTGTCAATATGGGCTGGAAAATAAATAAGTATGGGTTCCGCAGCTTACCTGTACTGTGTACATATGAAATATATTGTAAATAAATCCAGGTTTTCTTTGTTCAGTTACAAGGCCGCGATGCGTTACAGAAGCGTGTGATAAGCCAGGCGTTTTGTGCTGGGCTGTGCAGAACCTAATCTTGCCTCAATGCAGAAAGCGCAGCGTGTGAACACACGGAGGAAAATGAGTGTGAGGTTGAGGCACCAGCCCTCACATCTTACAGCCGTCTGTTATCTAAAGGCTAGCAGCTTGCATTGCCGTTATTGAGAAGTCCTGGAGGTAAATGTAATGGCTTGCCATCTGCGTGGCGGAAGTGTGGACGGGTTGCTGTAAGTAGCACGCAGATACTGGATGGGGAATTACAGCAACGTGAGCGGCACGAGCTGCAGACCTCTCCTGTCACGTTGCTGCTGATAATGATAATACTTGTGTATTTCACAGCAAATCTGTTCTTCTCTAAAGTTAGTATAATATGAATATGTCGCTTTTTCATGAGATTAGACGACGTTTCCAGGTTTTTCCCTCTTTCAGATGAATTCAAGGAGTGCGATATATTTCAAAGAATATTCCTGTATCACGTGTATAAATGGCTCGTCTGCGTCCTCATGATATAACTATCATTCTACTGTATGTGTGAGGAACACGCAATTCTCTCCCCTGACTCGCTCAGTACCCTTTCACACAGAAAGGCAAATTACCGGGTGACGCAGTTCTACCCGGTAATGTCACGAAAAACACGGGTCCTCTTTCTATGTGTCTGGGTCAACGTGGGTTGAAATTCCTGGGACTTCAAGTTAGGAATCTACCAGGGTTGGAGACCCAGGAATTTTACCCGGTTTGACCCGTTCACACAGACTAAATACCCGTAGAAATTCTGGACCCGGTAATTTGCTTGTATGTGTGAAAGGGGGTGTCAGACAGAGCCCGCCAAAACTACCCGGCACTGAAATGCCGCTTAAAAGACGGGATTTGCAGACACTTCTGTCTGAAAAGGGTATTATTGTCCAAAATGCATATTACCCTCCTCACTAAGGGGCAGATTTATTAATCCTGGTGAAGTGATAAAGTGGAAGGTGATAAAGTACTGGCCAATCAGCTCCTAACTTCCATGTTATAGGCTGGGTTTGAAAAATGAGAGTTATACCCCTTTCACAGCGCACAAATAACCCGGTACCGACACGGCATATTGCCGTGTCGAACCGGGTCAGTGTGCGATGTGAAAGCACACTGGCCGATTTAGCGGGTCGCCTGACCCGGTAAATCAACCCGGTAAAAAAGAAGGGTTTTACCCGGGTTGATTACCGGGTCAGGTGCGGTGTGAATGGGAGCCGTGTCGATGCGACACGGTTCCCATTCACAAGATAGGGAGAGGCGGCGCTGGAGATGAGCTCATCTCCCGACGCCGCCTCCGCACCCGCCCCTGCTGCTGCTGCGCGCTCTGTTGTTATGGCAACCGACCCGGTATATTGCCGGGTCGGAAAGCCAGCAGCGGAGTGCAAATGCCGGATCCCACCCGGTAAGTACACGTTTGTCTTACCGGGTAGGATCCGGCATTTGCAGTCTGAATGCAGCATTAGGAGCTGATTGGCTGGTGTGTTATCACCTTCCACTTTATCACTTCACCAAGCTTAATAAATCTGCCCCTAAAGACGCCATCTTGGTGCGCATAATTGCCTCACTGCATAACACATCTATTTTATTTTTTAGACTTTTGAAATCCAGCATCAGGATAACATGCATGGGGAATTCTAATCTATAGTCATTTTTAAAACATATTTGGCTTAATTCATTTTTTTTTTTTTTAAGTGAACATTTAAAGGGAACAAGAAAAGAGCAGTTTCTAGACATTTTGGCTCCCAGTGCGAACAGCAAAAAATGCACCCTCCTCCATGAACCTTATAAAAACCAAACATTTGCGCACTCCGAAGGCGTGCGCACAAAAAAAGGGGTGTGATCCTGATGCAATGGGTCTGGCCTCACTGCAAATGGCAGGTCTTGCAGGAAAAGACTACCTTACGCCTCAGTTTTGCACACTGCGACCCCAGACAGTGGCCACCACAGGAAAAAATAGCCACCCGCTGTAGGCACACCTGCAATATTGGGAACCTCTGCTCTAAGGTCTGTTTTCATGTAAAAGCAGCTTATTGAATAGACAGCAAGCAGCTTCTAGATCAGCCACCTTTGCAATGTCATAGAAAAGCACCCCACCAGGCTTATCAAGGCAGCAGATCCCGGTCTAAAACAGTCCAAAGGTACACTACATTCTGTCACACCCCTGATGGCTATGTGTGTCTCATTATATTTGTGCTGCGCAGATGTCTGTTATCCAAGAGCGACACCCAGAACGGGCCCTAGGCATAGGAAAGCTAGGCAAATGCCTAGGGGCACAAGCAGCTTCTGCTGATTAAAATGATATGCGGCATGCCTATATTCTGTGTATGACTGTGGCTGCATCTGCATACGAAATGCTATGTTACAGTGTATTCCTGAAAATCATTGTAACGTAGCATTTCGTATGCAGATGCAGCCACAGTCACACACAGAATATAGGCATGCCACATATCATTTTAATCAGCAGAAGCTGCTTTTGCATCCTAGCCACATAGTAATGCAAATAAGATGCATTTTTGGCAAAAAAAAAAGGTGCCCGACGTTAGCAGGGCTGCCAGCTGACTCACGCCAGGTATCTCCTGCTGCATGGCATATTGAGGCAAGATGTATGAGGACACATCTGTATCCAAGCAGAGGCAGAGGTCACAGTGTTAGAGGCCATGTAAGTGCTGTGTGCGGGTGTGTTGGTTGTGCAATAGTGTTCGGCATATGTATCAGGGGCATTATGTGTGTCATGTGTATAAATGCATCAATAATGTGAGATATATGTGTAAGGGGCATTATGTATATAAGGGTACTAATAATGTGCGGCATATGTGTAAGGGGCATTAGTTGTGTCATGTGTATAAATGCATCAATAATGTGAGATATATGTGTAAGGGGTATTATGTGTATAAGGGTACTAATAATGTGCGGCATATGTGTAAGAGGCATTAGTTGTGTCATGTGTATAGATGATGCATTAATAATGTGTGACATATGTGTAAGGGGCAATATGTGTGTCATTATGTGTATAAGGGCATTAATAATGTGTGGCATATGTGTAAGGGGAATTATGTGTGTCATGTGTATAAGGGCATTAATAATGTGTGGCATATGTGTAAGAGGCACTATGTGTGTCATTATGTGTATAAGGGTAATAATAATGTGCGGCATATGTGTAAGGGGCATTATGTGTATAAGGGCATTAATAAAGGTTGGCATAATGTGTAAGGTGCATTACTGTATGTTTATAAGGACATTAATAATGTGTGTCATATGTGTAAGGGGCATTACTGTTTGGTATTATGTGTATAAATGCATTACTAAGGCTTATCATTATGTGCATATGGTGCTCTAGTGTGTGGCGCAACGTATAGAAAGGGCACTACTGTGGGGTCTAGTGTGAAAAAAGAGCAATATGGTGTGGTGTAATGTGAATAATGAGCAATTCAGTGTGATGTAATGTGAATAATGAGCACTACTGCGAGGAGTAACCTATATAAGGCAAAGTGATACTACTGTGTGATGTAATGTGAATAAGGAACACTATCGCATGATAAAATGTGAATAAAGTTGCATTACTGTGTGGCGTAATATTGAATTGGGTGTACTATTGTGTGGCCATGCCCCTTCCCAGAAAGAACACATCCCTTTTTGGGCTGGGCGCCGAATGTGCGCCCTGTTCTTATTTAGAATATAGGGGGTAGGAGCACCAAAATAAGGACTGCTATGGGTGAGGGGTGATGGTGCTAGGAAAGGGGTGCAGGGTCAGAGGCAGAACTAGCGGTGGTGCTAGGGGGCACCAGCCAAAATCATTCCTAGAGCATGATATTGGTTAGGGTCGGCTCTGGCGACACCCACATCCTGAATAACCTGAAACTGCAGTTGATTGACAGTCACTGTACCCTTGTTTGCATCATAGACAACTTCACATTCATAGAGTAGTAATGGAGGCAGCTGTTGTATGTAGCTGGCCTGTGTTGCGATGGTCTCATTTCATCGTGTGTGCAATACAGTACGGCTTCCAAGACATGTAAAATTCTTGTGATCCGGAAGAACGTTACCATTATCTAGTGTCATTCTTGATGGTTGATATATGTATGCACTTAACTCTTCGTAACAATGGCTTGGCTATATAATGCCTACAATTTGTGAGTATACAGATTGGAATGAACCTGTGGCCATAAGTGTCAAGAATATAATTACTTTGGAAGTTAAGCTGAAAGGGGCATGTTTATTAATTATCAGGGTTTAGATCTGATAATTACAATTTCTCATCACCGCTTATTCATGGCAATAAGGAAATTGTGTTTTGCTTGAATGTATTAAAAAACACATGCAGGGACAAAGCAAAGGAAGGCGTGTGTTCCTGCAGTGTGTTACAATTAGTGGCGTCCCCAGAGGGGGGGCTGCAGCACAGTCCAAAATTCAAATAGCGCAGCCACCAACTGCCACTCCAAACGCTGCCAAACATCACCGGCCGGACTAAGGGGCAGTTGGTGCGGGTCCCCGATTTGAATATTAGATTGTTTCGCACTGGTTACAAGTGAATGTCTATCTATCTATCTATCTATCTATCTATCTATCTATATAAAATATATTTATATATATTATATATTTTTATATATATGTCTATGTATACATATATACACACATTGGAGGTTGAGTTCCTGCCCAGTGGTTCATCGCTGCTGAATCGATGCTTTAGCACAGGTGCATTTGTAGTTATTTCAGTTTTTCATCTTTCACCATTGCCGCTGCTGGAAACAGAGCCGGGACAATTGTCCCCCATGATGTATATATCACAGTTGCTCATGTTATTGTTATGTCGTTTAATGAAGTGTCTAAAGCTTTAATTATTACTTCAACACTTAGCTGTTTACTAATGAACGGGCTGCTTTGATTGAGGATCGTGCGTCTAGAGAGGTGGATCCCCTGAGCCCGCGTTCATTTTGCATTTGGAAGAAACGATCAGCTACAGGTGAAGAGCATCAACACTTTCTCGTTTATTTCAAATATCAACGTTTCATCATCTCTTATTTATCTCCACAGACTAATTCTACAATGTTTGCAGTCTAAGAAGCTGTGACACAGCGAGCCGACGCGGTGATCTCCAGACAGGCTGCGCTCTGATTCCCGGGAGCTGCTGGTACCTCCATTTCCATCTATCTATCTATCTATCTATCTATCTATCTATCTATCTATCTATCTATCATCTCATATCTATCTATCTATCATCTCATATCTATATCTATCATCTCATATCTATATCTATCTATCATCTCATATCTCTATCTATCTATCTATCTATTATCTATCTATCTATCTATCTATCTATCTATCTATCTATCTATCTATCATCTCATATCTATCTATCTATCTATCTATCTATCTATCTATCTATCTATCATCTCATATCTATCTATCTATCGATCTATCTATCATCTCATATCTCTATCATCTCATATCTATCTATCTATCTATCTATCTATCTATCTATCTATCTATCTATCTATCTATCTATCTATCTATCTAATCTATCTATCTATCTATCTATCTATCTATCTATCTATCTATCTATCTATCTATCTATCATCTCATAGCTCTTTCTATCTATCTATCTATCTATCTATCTATCTATCTATCTATCTATCTATCTATCTATCTATCTAATCTATCTAATCTATCTGTCTATCATCTCATATCTCTTTCTATCATCTCATATCTCTATCTATCTATCTATCTATCTATCTATCTATCTATCTATCTATCTATCTATCTATCTATCATCTCATATCTATCTATCTATCTATCTATCTATTTATCATCTCATATCTATCTATCTATCTATCTATCTATCTATCTATCATCTCATATCTATATCTATCTATCTATCATCTCATATCTCTATCTATCTATCTATCTATCTATCTATCTATCTATCTATCTATCTATCTATCTATCTATCTATCTATCTATCTATCTATCTATCATCTCATATCTATATCTATCTATCATCTCATATCTCTATCTATCTATCTATCTATCTATCTATCTATCTATCTATCTATCTATCTATCTATCTATCTATCTATCTATCTATCATCTCATATCTCTTTCTATCTATCTATCTATCTATCTATCTATCTATCTATCTATCTATCTATCTATCTATCTATCTATTGTAACACTGTAGGGGTGCAAGGTGCCTTTTCCTGGGGAATATGGCAGCACGCAGCAGCTGAGGAACAACACAAGTCCAGTTTCTGGTACAACTGACCCCGGCCAGTTTTATTGAAACAGAAAATAAAACAAACCCCAAAATAAAAATACCTTGCCTGTCTGGCACTAACTAAACATAAGATGTTCCTAACTGTCACTAAACAAAACACAGAGTTCTTCAGTACATACTGTATAGCTTACTTTCATCAGAAAGCGTGTCTCTCACACACAGATCCTGCAGCCTTCCCAGGCAGTCTGCCCATACTAATCAGGTTAGAAGCACTATATCACTCTTACACAGCTGAAACCCTGATTAGCCCTCTGTGAGGCCAAAGACCCGAACTGGGCCCAATGTCTAGAACTCGCCTTATCTCTCTCTCAGAGCCTTTACCCAGCTTTTACAGCAAACTGAAAAGGTTCAGACAAAACAAAAAGCATTTTTCCTAGAAGTTAACATTTTCTAAAACATGTAAGACAAGAACCTGGGACAAATATACCTGCCCTCAAACACTATCCCAGTGTTCTTGTCACATATCCCCCTCCCCTGTTTCGACCTAGGGGCCGGAACACTTGTAGCCCCCAAACAGAAGATGCGAGACAATGCATCTGCGTTGGCCAATTGTGTTCCCGGTCTATGTTCGACAGTAAACTTAAAGTCCTGCAACGCTAGAAACCATCTAGTTACACGAGCATTCTTGCCTCTATTTACATACATCCATTTTAAAGGGGCATGGTCTGTCACTAGTCTGAATTGTCTACCCAAGAGGTAATATCTCAAGGTATCTAGTGCCCACTTAATGGCCAAAGCCTCCTTTTCCACAATGGCATACCTTTTTTCATGCTCATTGAGTTTCCTACTCAAATAAATGATAGGGTGTTCGTCCCCATCTCTGGTTTGGGACAGCACAGCACCTATCCCTACCTCTGAGGCATCTGTCTGTACCACAAATTCTTTTGAAAAATCTGGTGTTATCAACACCGGTTGTGAACACAAAGCCACTTTTAACGCTTGGAACGCCTTTTCTGCATCAGGGTTCCATTTCACCACATTTGACTGCTTCCCTTTGGTAAGGTCTGACAACGGCACTGCTGTGGTCGCAAAATTAGGAATAAACCGTCTATAGTACCCAGTAATTCCCAAAAAAGCCCTTACCTGTTTTTTATTCACTGGACGAGGCCAGTTTTGAATAGCATCAACTTTATTCAATTGGGGCCTAATCAGACCTCTGCCTATGGTGAAGCCCAAGTATTTGACCTCCTCCATTGCGAGGCAGCACTTCTTTGGGTTAGCAGTTAACCCTGCCTCTCTGATTGAGTCCAGTACTGCTTGTACTTTAACCAAATGTGACCCCCAGTCTGTACTGTGAATTACCACATCATCCAAATAGGCAGCTGCATATTTTCTATGGGGCCTCAAAATTTTATCCATCGCCCGTTGAAAGGTTGCTGGAGCCCCATGCAACCCAAAGGGTAACATCTTATACTGGTACAGCCCCTCCGGAACCGAAAAGGCTGTTTTTTCTTTGGCGCTATCAGATAAAGGTATTTGCCAGTAACCTTTGGTCAGGTCCAATGTGGTGAGAAACCTGGCTGTTCCCAGCCTTTCTACAAGCTCATCCACACGGGGCATGGGGTATGCGTCAAACTTGGACACCTCATTTAACTTACGAAAGTCATTACAGAAGCGTATGCTACCGTCGGGCTTCGGGATGAGTACTATGGGACTGGACCACTCACTGTTAGACTCCTCTATGACTCCAAGTTCTAACATGGTTTTAACTTCCTTAGAAATAGCTTCTCGCTGAGCTTCAGGAATCCTATATGGCTTTAAATGAACCCTGACCCCTGGTTCTGTGACAATGTCATGTTTTATTATGGTCGTTCGGCCAGGCAGCTCTGAAAATACCTCCCTATTTTGGATGAGAAATTCTTTAACCTGATTGTTCTGATCAGCTGATAATGTCTCTGACACCTTCACTGCGGGAAGCAACCGGGGTGAAGACACCGAAGGGCAAGGCTCCGCTGACAGAGACAACCTATCTTTCCAGGGTTTGATTAAGT
Organism: Pseudophryne corroboree; assembly: GCF_028390025.1. NCBI lineage: Eukaryota > Metazoa > Chordata > Amphibia > Anura > Myobatrachidae > Pseudophryne > Pseudophryne corroboree. The sequence goes on along the minus strand of NC_086450.1, from coordinate 11,639,643 downwards.
TAACATGGTAGATCTGTTCGGGTTTTCTCTTTCCCGGCTGGTATACTTTGTAATTAACCTCATTCACTTTTTCCCTAATCTCAAATGGACCCTGCCATTTAGCTAGGAATTTGCTTTCCACAGTGGGTACCAAAACAAGAACTCTATCTCCAGGAGCAAATTCCCGTATCTTGGCACTCCGGTTATAGACCCTCTGTTGAGCACTTTGGGCCTGTTCCATGTGCTCTCTGACAACAGGTACCACGGCTGCAATCCTATCCTGCATTTGTGTTACATGCTCAATAACGCTTCTATAAGGAGTGGGCTGTCCTTCCCACGTCTCTTTGGCAACATCCAACAGCCCTCTGGGGTGTCTACCATACAACAAATCAAATGGAGAAAACCCCGTAGAGGACTGAGGAACTTCTCTGATGGCCATTAACAAGTAGGGCAACAAACAATCCCAGTTTTTCCCATCTCTCTCAACAACCTTTTTTAACATACTTTTTAATGTTTTATTAAACCTTTCCACCAACCCGTCAGTTTGGGGATGGTAGATGGACGTCCTGAGGTGAGTGACCTTAAATAACTTGCACAATTCTTTCATGATCCTTGACATAAATGGAGTACCTTGGTCAGTCAAAATTTCTTTTGGTATTCCCACTCTACTAAATACCTGCACCAGCTCCCTAGCTATCGCCTTGGTTGTGATAGTGCGTAAAGGGACAGCCTCAGGATATCGAGTGGCATAGTCCATAATTACCAGGATATACTGATGGCCCCGAGCAGACTTTAACAAGGGCCCCACGAGATCCATGGCTATTCTGTCAAACGGGACCTCTATAATAGGCATGGGAACTAGTGGGCTCCTGAAATGGGGTCTAGGGGCATGATACTGGCATTCAGGACAGGAAGAACAATATTCAGACACTTCTTTATAAACCCCTGGCCAAAAGAACCTTTGTAAAACTCTTTCAGTGGTTTTTTCTGCCCCTAAATGTCCTGCGGTAACGTGACTATGAGCTAAATCTAGTACCGTTCTCCGATAAGGCTGGGGAACTACCAGCTGTTCCACCACATCCTCACCCCTTTTGACAATGTGGTACAAGAGCTCATTACAGATGGCCATGTGGGGATACGTAACCCTGTCACCTGGTACCACAGGTTCCCCATTAACAATCTTAACATTCTCTCTAGCCTTTATTAAGGTAGGATCCTTTAACCGTTCAGACGCAAACAGATCCTTCTTTACCTCCAGGTCAGGCACGCTTTCAGTTCTAACTACTATGTCTCTGTTCCCGGCAAGAGGGTCCTCACTGGACTCCCCATCTGTCACTTCCCCAGCCAAACTAGCAAAAGGCAAAGGGCCAGAAAGTTCCGAAGACCCACGTACATCCATAAAATCACCGGTATTATCAACTGGCTTTTTACTTCTCACATCTGTTGATAACCGTGATTCCCACAGTTTCCAAAAATGAGGAAAATCCCTCCCTATTATGGCCTCATGCACCAAGGTAGGGACCAGTCCCACTTTAACCATTGCTGACCCACAACAAGTTTCTATATTCACCTCAGCAGTGGCATAATATTGGGTATCCCCATGTATGCAAGTTACCCCAATAGGTATTTGCTGGACCTTTAAGGGGTTCACTAACCCAGCTTTCACGAGGGTAACTAAACTTCCTGAATCTAGCAAGGCCTCTACCCGGTTACCTTCTAAGAACACATCACACATTTGTTTTTCCAGCTCAGGTGAAGGTACCACAGTACAGGCTAACCTAGCAAAGAAAGACATTCTGCGACATTCAAAGGCAGCATCACATTGCATGGGTTCTTGCGTGACTGGGCAATTGGCAATAACATGACCTGGCATACCACACCTAAAACATTTAACCACACGATTATCAACCCATTTGGGCAGCATAGACCGTTCTAGCCCCATTGGCCTGTTTCCAGGGCCAGTGTTTACAGTCTCTCCAGCCTTGCGTTCTCTTAACCGCCCAGCAACGTTTTCCCACGGAACAGTCTTACCAGTCTTTACTGAAGGGCGCTGTCGAGGATCTATGGGTTGCTGGGTGGTCATCAGTAGTTCCTCTGCTGCCAAATACCTCTCTACCATGTCCACTAATTGGTCAGCAGTACCCGGGTTTCCATGGCTCACCCACTTGCGCAGGACCATGGGCAAAGATCTCAAGTAGCGGTCCATGACGACTCTTTCCACCATCTGGGGACCAGTTAATGTCTCTGGCTGCTGCCATTTTTTTGTTAGCTGAATAAGGTCGTGCATCTGGGAGCGCGGAGGCTTCTCCATGGCGTACAGCCAACGGTGCACCCGTTGTGCTCGTACTGACAGCGTGACTCCCAGGCGGGTCAGGATCTCAGTCTTTAGTTTATCATAGTCCCGAGCCTCAGCAGGGCTTAAATCAAAGTAAGCTTTTTGGGGCTCACCTGACAGGAAAGGTGCCAGCATACTGGCCCACTGTGCTTTCGGCCAGTTCTCACGCTCGGCAGTCCTTTCAAACGTGGTCAGATAGGCCTCCACATCATCAGCCTCTGTCATTTTCTGCAGGAAGTGACTGGCTCGTATAGAACTAGAGCTGGTTGGAGCACTGACGGCCACATCTCCAACCCGAGCTGCAAGTCTCTGCACCACTTCTGCTAAGGCCTCTCTATCCTGACGCTGTTGCCTGTAAAGTTCATCAACAACTGCCTGCTGTTGTCTCTTATTTTCCTCCATTGCCACCTGCTGCTGTCTGTTGGCCTCCTGCTGTAGTCTCCAATTTTCCTCCATTGCCACCTGCTGCTGTCGGTTGGCCTCCTGCTGAGCCGCTGTAGCTTGCAGCAAGGCTTTAAGCAGATCCTCCATGTCAACAGATTTTTCAGGCGGCTTTGCAGCTGCTTTCACCCAGGACATATATCAAACCCTCAGGGGTGAGTCTCAGTAACTTCACACTGGGCTGTATCTGCATAAACCACCGTTTTCTGCAGGCCTCACAAAGCTGCTGCTTTCACTTATGCGCAGAACGGCCTGCTCGCATTCTCCACCAAGTTGTAACACTGTAGGGGTGCAAGGTGCCTTTTCCTGGGGAATATGGCAGCACGCAGCAGCTGAGGAACAACACAAGTCCAGTTTCTGGTACAACTGACCCCGGCCAGTTTTATTGAAACAGAAAATAAAACAAACCCCAAAATAAAAATACCTTGCCTGTCCGGCACTAACTAAACATAAGATGTTCCTAACTGTCACTAAACAAAACACAGAGTTCTTCAGTACATACTGTATAGCTTACTTGCATCAGAAAGCGTGTCTCTCACACACAGATCCTGCAGCCTTCCCAGGCAGTCTGCCCATACTAATCAGGTTAGAAGCACTATATCACTCTTACACAGCTGAAACCCTGATTAGCCCTCTGTGAGGCCAAAGACCCGAACTGGGCCCAATGTCTAGAACTCGCCTTATCTCTCTCTCAGAGCCTTTACCCAGCTTTTACAGCAAACTGAAAAGGTTCAGACAAAACAAAAAGCATTTTTCCTAGAAGTTAACATTTTCTAAAACATGTAAGACAAGAACCTGGGACAAATATACCTGCCCTCAAACACTATCCCAGTGTTCTTGTCACACTATCTATCTAATCTATCTAATCTATCTGTCTATCATCTCATATCTCTTTCTATCATCTCATATCTCTATCTATCTATCTATCTATCTATCTATCTATCTATCTATCTATCTATCTATCTATCTATCTATCATATCTATCTATCTATCTATCTATCTATCTATCTATCTATCTATCTATCTATCTATCTATCTATCTATCTATCTATCATCTCATATCTCTATCTATCTATCTATCTATCTATCTATCTATCTATCTATCTATCGATCGATCGATCGATCTATCTATCTATCTATCTATCTATCTATCTATCTATCTATCTATCTATCATCTCATATCTCTATTTATCTATCTATCTATCTATCTATCTATCTATCTTCTCATATCTATCTATCTATCTATCTATCTATCTATCTATCTATCTATCTATCTATCTATCTATCTATCTTCTCGTATCTCTATCTATCTATCTTCTCATGTCTCTATCTATCTATCTATCTATCTATCTATCTATCTATCTATCTATCTATCTATCTATCTATCATCTCATATCTCTATCTATCTATCTATCTATCTATCTATCTATCTATCTATCTATCTATCTATCTATCTATCTAATCTATCTATCTATCATCTCATATCTCTTTTTATCATCTCATATCGCTATCTATCTATCTATCTATCTATCTATCTATCTATCTATCTATCTATCTATCTATCTATCTATCTATCTATCATCTCATATCTCTATCTATCTATCTATCTATCTATCTATCTATCATCTCATATCTATATCTATCTATCATATCTCTATCTATCTATCTATCTATCTATCTATCTATCTATCTATCTATCTATCTATTTATCATCTCATATCTATCTATCTATCTATCTATTTATCATCTCATATCTATCTATCTATCTATCTATCTATCTATCTATCTATCTATCTATCTATCTATCTATCTATCTATCAATCTATCATCTCATATCTATATCTATCTATCTATCATCTCATATCTCTATCTATCTATCTATCTATCTATCTATCTATCTATCTATCTATCTATCTATCTATCTATCTATCTATCATCTCATATCTATATCTATCTATCATCTCATATCTCTATCTATCTATCTATCTATCTATCTATCTATCTATTTATCTATCTATTTATCATCTCATATCTATCTATCTATCTATCTATCTATCTATCTATCTATCTATCTATCATCTCATATCAATCAATCTATCTATCTATCTATCTATCTATCTATCTATCTATCTATCTATCTATCTATCTATCTATCTATCTTCTCATATCTCTATCTATCTATCTTCTCATATCTCTATCTATCTATCTATCTATCTATCTATCTATCTATCTATCTATCTATCTATCTATCATCTCATATCTATCTATCTATCTATCTAGCTATCATCTTATATCTCTATCATCTCATATCTATCTATCTATCTATCTATCTATCTATCTATCTATCTATCTATCTATCTATCTATCATCTCATATCTATCTATCTATCTATCTATCTATCTATCTATCTATCTATCTATCTATCTATCTATCATCTCATATCTATCTATCTATCTATCTATCTATCTATCTATCTATCTATCTATCATCTCATATCTCTATCTATCTATCTATCTATCTATCTATCTATCTATCTTCTCATATCTATCTATCTATCTATCTATCTATCTATCTATCTATCTATCTATCTATCTATCTATCTATCTATCTTCTCGTATCTCTATCTATCTATCTTCTCATGTATCTATCTATCTATCTATCTATCTATCTATCTATCTATCTATCTATCTATCTATCTATCTATCTATCTATCTATCTCTCTATCATCTCATATCTCTATCTATCTATCTATCTATCTATCTATCTATCTATCTATCTATCTATCTATCTATCTATCTATCTATCTATCTATCTAATCTATCTATCTATCATCTCATATCTCTTTCTATCATCTCATATCGCTATCTATCTATCTATCTATCTATCTATCTATCTATCTATCTATCTATCTATCTATCTATCTATCTATCATCTCATACTTCTATCTATCTATCTATCTATCTATCTATCTATCTATCTATCTATCATCTCATATCTATATCTATCTATCATATCTCTATCTATCTATCTATCTATCTATCTATCTATCTATCTATCTATCTATCTATTTATCATCTCATATCTATCTATCTATCTATCTATCTATTTATCATCTCATATCTATCTATCTATCTATATATCTATCTATCTATCATCTCATATCTATATCTATCTATCATCTCATATCTCTATCTATCTATCTATCTATCTATCTATCTATCTATCTATCTATCTATCATCTCATATCTATCTATCTATCTATCTATCTATCTATCATCTCATATCTATATCTATCTATCATCTCATATCTCTATCTATCTATCTATCTATCTATCTATCTATCTATCTATCTATCTATCTATCTATCTATCTATTTATCTATCTATTTATCATCTCATATCTATCTATCTATCTATCTATCATCTCATATCTATCAATCTATCTATCTGTCTGTCTATCTATCTATCTATCTATCTATCTATCTATCTATCTATCTATCTTCTCATATCTCTATCTATCTATCTTCTCATATCTCTATCTATCTATCTATCTATCTATCTATCTATCTATCTATCAATCTATCTATCTATCTATCTATCTATCTATCTATCTATCTATCTATCTATCTATCATTCTATTTATCATCTCATATCTATCTATCTATCTATCTATCTATCATCTTATATCTCTATCATCTCATATCTATCTATCTATCTATCTATCTATCATCTCATATCTCTATCTATCTATCTATCTATCTATCTATCTATCTATCTATCTATCTATCTATCTATCTATCTATCTATCTTCTCCTCATATCTATCTATCTATCTATCTATCTATCTATCTATCTATCTATCTATCTATCTATCTATCTATCTATCTATCTATCGATCGATCTATCTTCTCATATCTCTATCTATCTATCTATCTATCTATCTATCTATGTATCTATCTTCTCATATCTCTATCTATCTATCTATCTATCTATCTATCTATCTATCTATCAACTCATATCTATCTATTTATCGATCTATCTATCTATCTATCTTCTCATATCTCTATCTATCTATCTATCTATCTATCTATCTATCTATCTATCTATCATCTCATATCTCTCTCTCTCTATCTATCTATCTATCTATCTATCTACCTATCTATCATCTCATATCTATCTATCTATCTATCTATCTATCTATCTATCTATCTATCTATCTATCTATCTATCTATCTATCTATCTATCATCTCATATCTCTATCTATCTATCTATCTATCTATCTATCTATCTATCTATCTATCTATCTATCTATCTATCTTTCTATCTATCTATCTATCTTCTCATATCTCTATCTATCTATCTTCTCATATCTCTATCTATCTATCTATCTATCTATCTATCTATCTATCTATCTATCTATCACGTCATATCTATCTATCTATCTATCTATCTATCTATCTATCTATCTATCTATCTATCTATCTATCACCTCATATCTCTTTCTATCATCTCATATCTCTATCTATCTATCTATCTATCTATCTATCTATCTATCTATCTATCTATCTATCTATCTATCTATCATCTCATATCTCTATCTATCTATCTATCTATCTATCCATCTATCTATCTATTTATCATCTCATATCTATCTATCTATGTATCTATCTATCTATCGATCTATCTATCATCTCATATCTCTATCATCTCATATCTATCTATCTATCTATCTATCTATCTATCTATCTATCTATCTATCTATCTATCTATCTATCTATCATCTCATATCTCTATCTATCTATCTATCTATCTATCTATCTATCTATCTATCTATCTATCTATCTATCTATCTATCTATCTATCTATAAGGTAAAACAGTCCCGGCACTCCCTCTCCAAATGGCAATGTGCTGCGTTGCCCTCCTTGAGAGACAATGCTAGTCCTCTGTATAGTGGATGGAAACGGGCGGCACTCAAGCAGACTCATAGATGGTGAAAAAAAGCGGTCCGTTTATTGATCCGACATGTTTCGGGGAACACCCCGTCCTCAGGGCCTAACCAGCCAAACTGAACCACAAAATGTCCTTATATACCCACAATACATTAATGAGACATGTAAACATGACTATACTCACCTGTTCCACGGCGCCAAACGTCCGCTCGTGGGCCCGCTCCCGCGTCGCCCGCGTGTGACGTCACAATAGGCAGACGCGCCGGACCGTCACCATAGTAACGGGACGCTCCTTTGCTCGGCTCCACTGCCCGCCCACCCCGGAAGCGCGCGTCTGCGTCACTGGCCCCGTGCAGTATGTTGGTCCGTGTCACAGGAAGGTTGCTATGGCAACCTAGATAAAACAAACAAGACAATACAATCAGTATAACACAATACAACAATAACACAATAATAACACAGTGCTAGTTAAAAAAGCTGTTGCCTGAAACTAGTGCCCCTGTACCTGTACAGTATACCTAGCATGCCCCCCCGGGAAAAAGCCATAATCATACCTACAAATATAATTACATATGCAGCATCCTAGTAAAAGAACAAATCTATTAAAGTAACATATAAATTTAGATTTAAAGAAATTTAGATTTAAAGAAAGCACTGTAGCCCTAGGTTCTCATTAAGGCCCCCTGGGGACAGCATACCCAGCTGAAAGATCCATCGTGTCTCTTTCTGTAACAGAATCCTACCTCTAGCCCCACCCCTAAGGGTACTGGGCACCTGATCTATTAATATAGCCCTAATGCTGGCCACTCCATGTTTAGCCGCCAGGCAATGACGGGCGAACGGTTGTTCGCTTATTCCTTTTTTGTGTGCTTTCTTAATTGCACTTCTATGGAGTGCCATGCGCTCACGGAACGTAGGCAAGACCACAGGGGCATGTTAATAAATAAACCACATGCGTGGATGTACATGTTAGGCGATGTTTTATAATAAATTTCTTGCCTGTCAATGGATGATTAAAGGAAGTACCTGTAATTAGGGTATTGCAAGTAGCACATCCTAAACATCTATAACATCCTTTTTTTGGACCTTAGGAAATGCTTTTCTTGGTTCTTAGTGAGGTTAGACACATCGAGTTTTATAACATAATCCCCAATATTCTTGCCACGAGTGTGGCTAGGTAACAGTGAGGTATGCGCTAGGGATGTCAAAGCAGGATCAGTTTGTACCATGGGCAACAATCGTTTGGCTCTTCTAACCCTGTCGTCAGACCCAATGGTATACTTATTAACCCAAGGTAACCTAGGGCCTAATTAGGCCTGTGTCCTGGTCCTAGGGCACAACGCTTGTTCTCTAGGAATCTCCAAAGCCCTATTCCTTGCCTGTTGTAAAGCTTTCAAAGGGTATCCCCTTCCGGCAAACTTAAATAACATGGCGTCCATGGCGTTCTCTGTCTCAACCGGATCAGAAGTGATCCGGCGGACCCGCATAAATTGAGAAAATGGCAGGCCTCTACGTAGCGCTGGGGGATGATGGCTCTGAAAACTCAAAATTGTATTACGGTCCGTACTTTTGACATAAAGTGATGTGGACAACTGTCTGTCATTAATAGTTATAGTGACATCTAAATAGTTAATCACTCTATCGTCAATTACATAAGTAAATTGTACAGCATGTTGCGTGCCATTGTGGTCCTCCCACAATGAGCACAATTGGTCCTTAGGGCCTCGCCATAGCACCAGCAAGTCATCAATGTAACGCCTATACAAGATGACTACCGGCGCTACCGCGGTGTCCAAAGAGAACATTTTTTTCTCCACCTGATACATGAACGCGTTTGCGTACGATGGGGCCACTGCCGACCCCATCGCACACCCCGCAGTCTGTAACCAAATTTTACCATTAAAGATTAAATAATTTCGCCTGAGAATACGATCTAACAATGACAGAAAGAAAGAAACATCAGGGCCCAAATAGGCCTCATTATCTTGGATCAAGAGTCTAACCGCCTCTACACCTGCATCATGTGGGATGCAGGTGTAGAGGCTGGTGACATCTGCGCTACAGAGTAATGTCCCCTCGGGCAAAGGGCCCAACTGCTGTAGTTGCAATAATAAATCCGTCGTATCTTTCAAATACGAAGGCAAGGCCTGTACACACGGATTTAAATAGGAGTCCAAGTAGACCTATATGGGATGATATAGAGAACCCCTGGCCGACACTATGGGATGACCAGGGGGGTCCACCAGCCTCTTGTGGACCTTGGGCACAGTATAAAAAAGGGGAACCCTAGGGATATCAACCTGTAAACTTTTACACATCTGTGAGGTGATCAAACCCTGGCCCACAGCTGACTCAAGAAAAGTGTCAAGCTCATTCTTATAGCCTCGGTAGGGTCCATAGTGAGACGCTCATAGGTATTGGTGTCACCGAGCTGTCTCTCGCATTCCTTGACGTAATCTGCGAGGTCCTGTACCACTATGGACTCCCCCTTGTCGGCCTTACGGATTACTATGTCCGATCTTTTGGACAATCCTTTGAGCGCATCTAATTCGAGCCTGGACAAGTTCGAATGTGTGTCCCCCATTTGTCCATTATGGGCCTAGGTTTCCAACATTCTAGTGAATGTCCGGATAGATGGATTCAGGCTAGGAGGGTCAAACTGTGAGCGTGGAGCTATCTTCTGAAGTTGTGTGGGAATCATATGGCTGGAAGTGCTGGCAGTTTCTTCCACTCTGTTGTTAAAGTATTCACGTCTCCGAAGTGTTCTACCCAGCCGTTGTACTTCTACCTTCCACTCCAAGGCATCAGGGAGGGCAGTAGGGACAAAAGACAGTCCCTTGGATAAAGTCCGGTATTCGATGTCCGTCAATGGTGTTGAAGATAAATTGAATACAGTTTCCTTTAATTTTGCGGAGGCTTGGGAGCGTATGCATCTTTGGTTCTGCCCCGCCCTCCGCGTCCTCGTCCGCGTCCTCTGCCGGGTGTGCGGATAGAACAAGTTTGCACCCCCCGTGGATGCTGACCTAAAGGGAACTGTCCCTCTGGTGTACTTGTCATGCCAGATACTCCCTCCGAGTCGCTGGCTGAAGTGCTAGTACCACCACGTTGTTCTCGCCATCTGCGTGTTTGTTGGCGTCGGTTGGGGTATTTGTATTCCAGTGTTGTGCGGGAGCCATTTAGCCAGGGATAGACTTGCCGCTGCTGGTAATCCCTCTGGACAGTTAGTAATTTTTCTTTTTTAAAACGCACCAGATCCTGTCTGTACTGTTCAACTTGACTATTCAGTCTGGTCATCCAATCCGTCTGTGTGTCTAGCTGGAGTACTGGCTTGTGCTCACCCTCAAACGCTAAGAGCTGCTCTCTGATGTTATTAAGCTCTCTCGTGGACTCCTCCACTACTAGCAGGATGAGGTCCATTGAGCATTTATTTAGGATAGCAACCCACCGACGGCAAAACGAGCTGTTGAAGCGGCCAATCGTGGGTGAGTTGCGTATCCTAAATCCCCGTGGGATCATATTGCTCCGATGGTAGTCGGACAAACTTATCCCGTGGTACATGAAGTCACACTCTTTTTGCTTCATCCTTAACCACTTTTATATAGTTCATCATTAGTGCTTTTCACTGTGTCATCAACAAGCCGTCTCTCCACCAGAATGGCTCTCGCCTCCACCTCAGAGAAGCTAAGGCGCTCACTCGCGTCCCTTTGTATTAAGTCCAAAGCAATGTCCACTTCAGAGTTGATATCAGACATTTTCAGTGTCACAAAAAAATACTACGCTTGTTAAAGCGGTGAGGGTTCTCCCAGGGGTATTCCACCAGGTACCAGGTACAGTGAGACAAACAGCTAAAACAAAAGTCTCAGTCCTGTATGAGGTAACGTATAATACTTATATTGTGAGGGGTGCCTTGGCTAAGGTCAGGGTAAATAATGGCAACCGCCGTTACTCTGAACGTCCATATGCAAGGTAAAACAGTCCCGGCACTCCCTCTCCAAATGGCAATGTGCTGCGGTGCCCTCCTTGAGAGACAATGCTAGTCCTCTGTATAGTGGATGGAAACGGGCGGCACTCAAGCAGACTCATAGATGGTGAAAAAAAGCGGTCCGTTTATAGATCCGACATGTTTCGGGGAACACCCCGTCCTCAGGGCCTAACCAGCCAAACTGAACCACAAAATGTCCTTATATACCCACAATACATTAATGAGACATGTAAACATGACTTTACTCACCTGTTCCACGGCGCCAAACGTCCGCTCGTGGGCCCGGGCCCGCTCCCGCGTCGCCCGCGTGTGACGTCACAATAGGCAGACGCGCCGGACCGTCACCATAGTAACGGGACGCTCCTTTGCTCGGCTCCACTGCCCGCCCACCCCGGAAGCGCGCGTCTGCGTCACTGGCCCCGTGCAGTATGTTGGTCCGTGTCACAGGAAGGTTGCTATGGCAACCTAGATAAAGCAAACAAGACAATACAATCAATATAACACAGCATATAACTACATAATATATAACTACAGCAATTGGGCCCTTTGCCCGAGGGGACATTGCTCTGTAGCGCAGATGTCACCAGCCTCTACACCTGCATCCCACATGATGCAGGTGTAGAGGCGGTTAGACTCTTGATCCAAGATAATGAGGCCTATTTGGGCCCTGATGTTTCTTTCTTTCTGTCATTGTTAGATCGTATTCTCAGGCGAAATTATTTCATCTTTAATGGTAAAATTTGGTTACAGACTGCGGGGTGTGCGATGGGGTCAGCAGTGGCCCCATCGTACGCAAACGCGTTCATGTATCAGGTGGAGAAAATTTTTTTCTCTTTGGACACCGCGGTAGCGCCGGCAGTCATCTTGTATAGGCGTTACATTGATGACTTGCTGGTGCTATGGCGGGGCCCTAAGGACCAATTGTGCTCATTGTGGGAGGACCACAATGGCACGCAACATGCTGTACAATTTACTTATGTAATTGACGATAGAGTGATTAACTATTTAGATGTCACTATAACTATTAATGACAGACAGTTGTCCACATCACTTTATGTCAAAAGTACGGACCGTAATACAATTTTGAGTTTTCAGAGCCATCATCCCCCAGCGCTACGTAGAGGCCTGCCATTTTCTCAATTTATGCGGGTCCGCCGGATCACTTCTGATCCGGTTGAGACAGAGAACGCCATGGACGCCATGTTATTTAAGTTTGCCGAAAAGGGATACCCTTTGAAAGCTTTACAACAGGCAAGGAATAGGGCATTGGAGATTCCCAGAGAACAGGCGTTGTGCCCTAGGACCAGGACACAGGCCCAATTAGGCCCTAGGTTACCTTGGGTTAATAAGTATACCATTGGGTCTGACGACAGGGTTAGAAGAGCCAAACGATTGTGGCCCATGGTACAAACTGATCCTGCTTTGACATCCCTAGCGCATTCCTCACTGTTACCTAGCCACACTCGTGGCAAGAATATTGGGGATTATGTTATAAAACTCGATGTGTCTAACCTCACTAAGAACCAAGAAAAGCATTTCCTAAGGTCCAAAAAAGGATGTTATAGATGTTTAGGATGTGCTACTTGCAATACCCTAATTACAGGTACTTCCTTTAATCATCCATTGACAGGCAAGAAATTTATTATAAAACATCGCCTAACATGTACATCCACGCATGTGGTTTATTTATTAACATGCCCCTGTGGTCTTGCCTACGTTCCGTGAGCGCATGGCACTCCATAGAAGTGCAATTAAGAAAGCACACAAAAAAGGAATGAGCGAACAACCGTTCGCCCGTCATTGCCTGGCGGCTAAACATGGAGTGGCCAGCATTAGGGCTATATTAATAGATCAGGTGCCCAGTACCCTTAGGGGTGGCGCTAGAGGTAGGATTCTGTTACAGAAAGAGACACGATGGATCTTTCAGCTGGGTACGCTGTCCCCAGGGGGCCTTAATGAGAACCTAGGGCTACAGAGCTTTCTTTAAATCTAAATTTCTTTAAATCTAAATTTATATATTACTTTAATAGATTTGTTCTTTTACTAGGGTGCTGCATATGTAATTATATTTGTAGGTATGATTAGGGCTCTTTCCCGGGGGGGCATGCTAGGTATACTGTACAGGTACAGGGGCACTAGTTTCAGGCAACAGCTTTTTTAACTAGCACTGTGTTATTATTGTGTTATTGTTGTATTGTGTTATATTGATTGTATTGTCTTGTTTGTTTTATCTAGGTTGCCATAGCAACCTTCCTGTGACACGGACCAACATACTGCACGGGGCCAGTGACGCAGACGCGCGCTTCCGGGGGTGGGCGGGCAGTGGAGCCGAGCAAAGGAGCGTCCCGTTACTATGGTGACGGTCCGGCGCGTCTGCCTATTGTGACGTCACACGCGGGCGACGCGGGAGCGGGAGCGGGCCCACGAGCGGACGTTTGGCGCCGTGGAACAGGGAGTATAGTCATGTTTACATGTCTCATTAATGTATTGTGGGTATGTAAGGACATTTTGTGGTTCAGTTTGGCTGGTTAGGCCCTGAGGACGGGGTGTTCCCCGAAACATGTCGGATCACCAACTATGAGTCTGCTTGAGTGCCGCCCGTTTCCATCCACTATCTATCTATCTATCTATCTATCTATCTATCTATCTATCTATCTATCTATCTATCTATCTATCTATCTATCATCTCATATCTATATCTATATCTATCTATCATCTCATATCTCTATCTATCAATCATCTCATATCTATCTATCTATTTATCATCTCATATCTATCTATCTATCTATCTATCGATCTATCTATCTATCTATCTATCTATCTATCTATCTATCTATCATCTCATATCTCTATCTATCATCTCATGTTTATCTATCTATCTTCTCATATCTCTATCTATCTATCTATCTATCTATCTATCTATCTATCTATCTAGCTATCGTCTCATATCTCTATCTATCTATCTATCTATCTATCTATCTATCTATCTATCTATCATCTCATATCGCTATCTATCTATCTTCTCATATCTCGATCTATCTATCTATCTATCTTCTCATATCTCTATCTATCTATCTATCTATCTATCTATCTATCATCTCATATCTCTATCTATCATCTCATATCTATCTATCTATCTATCTATCTATCTATCTATCTATCTATCTATCTATCTATCTATCTATCTATCTATCATCTCATCTATCTATCTATCTATCTATCTATCTATCTATCTATCTATCTATCTATCTATCTATCTATCTATCATATCTATATCTATATATCTAACATTTCATATCTATCTATCTATCTATCTATCTATCTATCTATCTATCTATCTATCATCTCATATGTCTATCTATCATCTCATATCTCTATCTATCTATCTATCTATCTATCTATCTATCTATCTATCTATCTATCTATCTGTGTATCTATCTATCTATCTATCTATCTATCTATCTATCTATCTATCTATCTATCTATCTATCTATCATCTCATATGTCTATCTAGCTATCTATCATCTCATATCTCTATCTATCTATCTATCTATCTATCTATCTATCTATCTATCTATCTATCTAATGGATGTGGCGGACCCCCATTCATAATCGTGTTTTGTTGTTTGCGAAATCGCCCTGAAGTGTTTTGTTTCGATTAAAAATTGATTTTAAAAAAATCACTAATCTTTGATATAAATCAATATCACAGCTAAAATCATGTGATTTTTGCAATCCAAAACCCAAAATTGAGATTTACAATCCGAATTCCGAACCACGGGAAGATCCAGACCAGGACTCGGTTAGGATCTTAACTCCTCGGGAAATCCGGACGGGTTTTAGTTTGCTTACATGTGTATCTTGATGAAATACAGAAGATAGGACGAAACGCGTTGGTTATGGAACTGACTGCTTACCTTTGGTTCCCCTCAATGGACAGATAAGCGTGATTGTTTGTATTTCCTGTACGTGTGCTACCTGCTCTCTGTGTTTTACTGCTTAAATTAAAAACAGTGTTTAATCTTAAGAAACCTGGATTCTTTTGTGGGACCATAGTGTTTCTTATTATTTATCACAGTATCTACAGTATAATGCTCTATATGCACTTATAAACGGTACACACTATTCATTTGTTCTCTTTATTACATATACTCATACTTGCTGGTCATGTGACCGAACATATTCGGAATGAGACAGGTCATTGAATCTAAATATCTATTTTGTATGCACTATTCATAGTAGACTAGGTGCTTCATCGCGCCCTACGGGCGCTCTTCACACCGTCGCAAGGGGCTACACCCCCTTAACCCTTGCATGCCTTTCAGGGGTTCAATATTTGTATTATATAAAGTATTACCTGCATTCCTTTGTTAGTGGTTAATGGTTAAATATTGCACAATGAAAGGGCGTGCGATGGTGAAGGAGGCGCAGCCCCTTGCGACGGCGTGAACAGCACCTGCAGGGCACGATGTACAGAATGTAGCTGGTGCGGGGGGGACTGCGGATGGTGTCTGTAGATGCTGCAGGTGGAGGGGGGGCAGAAGTGGGGGTGGGGCCCGGATGGGGAAGAGGTGCTGCGGGTGGGGGAGGGGCAGAGGAGTGGGGGATGCAGATTGGGGAGGGGTCCGGAGGCACTGCAGGTGGGGGAGGGGCAGGGGTGCCATGGGTGGGAGAGGGGCAGGTGTGGGGATGTTGTGGATGGGTGAAGGGTTCCGGAGGTGCTGTGGGATGGGAAGGGGCGGGAGTGCCGGGGGTGGGGTAGGGGTCCGCAGGCGCCATGGGTAGGGGAGAGGCAGGTACGGGTGGTGCGGCGCATAGGGAAGGAGGTCCGGAGGTGCTGCTGGTGGTGGAGGGGCAGGTGCGGTGGTGCCATTGGTGGGGGAGGGGTGGGGGAGGGGGGGACCGCGGATGGAGGAGGGTGTCTGCAGATGCTGCGGGTGGAGGGGGGCAGGTGTGGGGGGAGACATATAAAGGGGGTGGATGGTGGAGGGGGCCTGGAGGTGCTGTGGGTGGTGAAGGGGCGGAGGAGTGGGAGCCGCGGGTGGTGTAGGGGGTCTGGAGGCACAGCGTGTGGGGGAGGGGTGGAGGTGAAGGTGCGGAGGTGTGGTGCATTGGGGAGAGGTCTGGAGGCGCTGCGGGTACTGTACCTGCCATAAAGGTAGTTGGAGGGTATGCAGTAACAGGGCCAGGACAGGGGTGACAGGGTCATAACAGGGTTGACGGGGCCAGGACAGGGGTGACAGGGTCAGAAAGGGGGTGACGGGGTCAGAAAAGGGGTGACGGGGCCAGGACAGGGGCGACGGGGCCAGGACAGAAATGACAGGGACAGGATAGGGGTGACAGGCCAGGGTAGGGGTGGCAGGAACAGGACAGGGGTGACAGGGCCAGTATAGGGTTGACAGGGCAAGCACAGGGGTAACAGGGCCAGGATAGGGGTAACAGGGCCAGCATAAGGGTAACAGGGCCAGCATAAGGGTGAAAGGGCCAGGATAAGGGTGAAAGGGCCAGGATAAGGGTGACAAGGCCAGGATAAGGGTGAAAGGGCCAGGATAAGGGTGGCAGGGCAAGGCCAGGGGTGACAGGGACATGACAGAACACAGGGCACGGGAGAGATTGGTATTAGGGACTAAACAGTGGTGACAGACAGATGTGTCTTACCGGAGTCACTGCTGCTGGCTGCTGCTGTTCCACTCCAACCTGTTGGGATCTGCTGCTGGTGGAGACTTGGCATGGCTGACTCTCTTAGGATGGAGTCCTGCTTCCTCTGCCCGTCCGCATCCCTCCCCCCCTCCTCAGTCACACACCGCAGAACTCGCGCAGCTGCCGGGCACTGTGGTAAGGGGAGACTGGGAGTGACTGGTTAGCCCCCAGGAGATGCTGCGGCTGGAGGGAGGAGGGGGTCGGAGCCTGCAAGCAGCTCGGACTTCTGCAGCGTTACCCGCCGGTAGTGTGTGAAGGAGCTGGGCGCACCTCACTGTGGGTGGCAGCGCTGCAGCTAGCGGTGGGGTTGCCAGGGCTGGAGATAACAGAGGCAGTACGGAACCTGCACTGCGGCAGGTGCCCCACAAAACTGCAGCTAAGAAGCGTGGAGTGTGCCAGAAAGTGACGCTCCTCCGCGCCAGAGAGGGGGGGGGGTCAAGCACACAGTGAGCCGGTGCCCGTCTGTCTGTACGGCATACCCCCTCACACACCCCCTTACCTCCCAAATGTCCCGATTTTCGCGGGACAGTCCCATTTTTTTGGGTCTGTCCCGCTGTCCCACCCGCGGGTCGCAGTGTCCCGCGGTAACGGGGGGGTCAGTTGAAAAGCTCCTGTACTCGCTGTTCTGCTTAGCAGAGCAGTGGTGAATAGTGGAGACAGAGGGAGAGGGGGCATCAGGGGGTATGGATTAAGTGGGGTTCCAGCAGCAGAGCCGGATTAAGGGGGGGGGGGGCAGGGGGTACGTACCGTTGGCCCCACAGTTTTAGGGGCCCCCCCGGCTCGAGTAGCTCTGTTCCAGCTCAGAAGCCCCCCCCCACCCCCACCCCCGTCCTGCCAGCAACAACGGCAGCATTGTGCTACGGTCAGCACACGCTGCTGCGTGTTGGCAGGTCTGTGGTGTTGCAGGGAGCCAGCAGTCTCCCTGCTTTCTTCTGCCTGTGCGGGTGTGTAGGGGGGAGCGACCACCTCCTCTGGATTTAGCCCTAGCTGAGGGGCCAAAATTCCATTAAAAAACAACAACAACAACGGAATTTGCGTAAGGGGGCGTGGCCTCGCGTCCGCGATTAGGCCACGCCCCCAACCCACAGCAGGCACAGCAGTGAGATAGGGCTCCCCTGTCTCAAGTGCCCTGGCCCCCCGGACTCATAATCAGCCCCTGGAGGCATGCCAGCAGCTCACAGAGCACTGGGCATGCCCCCTCACTGACGAAAACGGGGCCCTCCCGTGAAGCCACGCCCCCTTTTCGCCGAGTGTGTGTCCCTCCTTCTGCCTGAAGAAAGCTCCTGAAGAAAGCTGGGAGGTATGCACCCCTGCCTGTGACATGCCCAATGCCCATGCTATCTGCTTCTGCTCCTAGTCTCCTGTAGATTTGGCCAGATCTGTGACTGATTTGACTAACTCCGCCCAGTGTTGTGACTCCGCCCAGCGTTAGCAAATGAATCACAAAGTCACAGATCTGGGCTATTATATAGGAGATATGTGCGTCAGCCCAAATCTTGGGTTTTGGGTTTAGGTTTTGGATTTGTATGTCCTTCGTGTTTTGGATCTGTAGAGTGGTTCTTGGTAGAGATGAGCGCCTGAAATTTTTCGGGTTTTGTGTTTTGGTTTTGGGTTCGGTTCCGCGGCCGTGTTTTGGGTTCGAACGCGTTTTGGCAAAACCTCACCGAATTATTTTTGTCGGATTCGGGTGTGTTTTGGATTCGGGTGTTTTTTTCCAAAAACACTAAAAAACAGCTTAAATCATAGAATTTGGGGGTCATTTTGATCCCAAAGTATTATTAACCTCAAAAACCATAATTTACACTCATTTTCAGTCTATTCTGAATACCTCACACCTCACAATATTATTTTTAGTCCTAAAATTTGCACCGAGGTCGCTGTGTGAGTAAGATAAGCGACCCTAGTGGCCGACACAAACACCGGGCCCATCTAGGAGTGGCACTGCAGTGTCACGCAGGATGTCCCTTCCAAAAAACCCTCCCCAAACAGCACATGACGCAAAGAAAAAAAGAGGCGCAATGAGGTAGCTGTGTGAGTAAGATTAGCGACCCTAGTGGCCGACACAAACACCGGGCCCATCTAGGAGTGGCACTGCAGTGTCACGCAGGATGTCCCTTCCAAAAAACCCTCCCCAAACAGCACATGACGCAAAGAAAAAAAGAGGCGCAATGAGGTAGCTGACTGTGTGAGTAAGATTAGCGACCCTAGTGGCCGACACAAACACCGGGCCCATTTAGGAGTGGCACTGCAGTGTCACGCAGGATGTCCCTTCCAAAAAACCCTCCCCAATCAGCACATGATGCAAAGAAAAAGAAAAGAAAAAAGAGGTGCAAGATGGAATTATCCTTGGGCCCTCCCACCCACCCTTATGTTGTATAAACAAAACAGGACATGCACACTTTAACCAACCCATCATTTCAGTGACAGGGTCTGCCACACGACTGTGACTGATATGACGGGTTGGTTTGGACCCCCCCCAAAAAAGAAGCAATTAATCTCTCCTTGCACAAACTGGCTCTACAGAGGCAAGATGTCCACCTCATCTTCACCCTCCGATATATCACCGTGTACATCCCCCTCCTCACAGATTATCAATTCGTCCCCACTGGAATCCACCATCTCAGCTCCCTGTGTACTTTGTGGAGGCAATTGCTGCTGGTCAATGTCTCCGCGGAGGAATTGATTATAATTCATTTTAATGAACATCATCTTCTCCACATTTTCTGGATGTAACCTCGTACGCCGATTGCTGACAAGGTGAGCGGCGGCACTAAACACTCTTTCGGAGTACACACTTGTGGGAGGGCAACTTAGGTAGAATAAAGCCAGTTTGTGCAAGGGCCTCCAAATTGCCTCTTTTTCCTGCCAGTATAAGTACGGACTGTGTGACGTGCCTACTTGGATGCGGTCACTCATATAATCCTCCACCATTCTATCAATGTTGAGAGAATCATATGCAGTGACAGTAGATGACATGTCCGTAATCGTTGTCAGGTCCTTCAGTCCGGACCAGATGTCAGCATCAGCAGTCGCTCCAGACTGCCCTGCATCACCGCCAGCGGGTGGGCTCGGAATTCTGAGCCTTTTCCTCGCACCCCCAGTTGCGGGAGAATGTGAAGGAGGAGATGTTGACAGGTCGCGTTCCGCTTGACTTGACAATTTTGTCACCAGCAGGTCTTTCAACCCCAGCAGACCTGTGTCTGCCGGAAAGAGAGATCCAAGGTAGGCTTTAAATCTAGGATCGAGCACGGTGGCCAAAATGTAGTGCTCTGATTTCAACAGATTGACCACCCGTGAATCCTTGTTAAGCGAATTAAGGGCTGCATCCACAAGTCCCACATGCCTAGCGGAATCGCTCCCTTTTAGCTCCTTCTTCAATGCCTCCAGCTTCTTCTGCAAAAGCCTGATGAGGGGAATGACCTGACTCAGGCTGGCAGTGTCTGAACTGACTTCACGTGTGGCAAGTTCAAAGGGCATCAGAACCTTGCACAACGTTGAAATCATTCTCCACTGCACTTGAGACAGGTGCATTCCATCTCCTATATCGTGCTCAATTGTATAGGCTTGAATGGCCTTTTGCTGCTCCTCCAACCTCTGAAGCATATAGAGGGTTGAATTCCACCTCGTTACCACTTCTTGCTTCAGATGATGGCAGGGCAGGTTCAGTAGTTTTTGGTGGTGCTCCAGTCTTCTGTACGTGGTGCCTGTACGCCGAAAGTGTCCCGCAATTTTTCTGGCCACCGACAGCATCTCTTGCACGCCCCTGTCGTTTTTTAAAAAATTCTGCACCACCAAATTCAAGGTATGTGCAAAACATGGGACGTGCTGGAATTTGCCCATATTTAATGCACACACAATATTGCTGGCGTTGTCCGATGCCACAAATCCACAGGAGAGTCCAATTGGGGTAAGCCATTCCGCGATGATCTTCCTCAGTTGCCGTAAGAGGTTTTCAGCTGTGTGCGTATTCTGGAAAGCGGTGATACAAAGCGTAGCCTGCCTAGGAAAGAGTTGGCGTTTGCGAGATGCTGCTACTGGTGCCGCCGCTGCTGTTCTTGCGGCGGGAGTCCATACATCTACCCAGTGGGCTGTCACAGTCATATAGTCCTGACCCTGCCCTGCTCCACTTGTCCACATGTCCGTGGTTAAGTGGACATTGGGTACAACTGCATTTTTTAGGAGACTGGTGAGTCTTTTTCTGACGTCCGTGTACATTCTCGGTATCGCCTGCCTAGAGAAGTGGAACCTAGATGGTATTTGGTAACGGGGGCACACTGCCTCAATAAATTGTCTAGTTCCCTGTGAACTAACGGCGGATACCGGACGCACGTCTAACACCAACATAGTTGTCAAGGACTCAGTTATCCGCTTTGCAGTAGGATGACTGCTGTGATATTTCATCTTCCTCGCAAAGGACTGTTGAACAGTCAATTGCTTACTGGAAGTAGTACAAGTGGGCTTACGACTTCCCCTCTGGGATGACCATCGACTCCCAGCGGCAACAACAGCAGCGCCAGCAGCAGTAGGCGTTACACGCAAGGATGCATCGGAGGAATCCCAGGCAGGAGAGGACTCGTCAGACTTGCCAGTGACATGGCCTGCAGGACTATTGGCATTCCTGGGGAAGGAGGAAATTGACACTGAGGGAGTTGGTGGGGTGGTTTGCGTGAGCTTGGTTACAAGAGGAAGGGATTTACTGGTCAGTGGACTGCTTCCGCTGTCACCCAAAGTTTTTGAACTTGTCACTGACTTATTATGAATGCGCTGCAGGTGACGTATAAGGGAGGATGTTCCGAGGTGGTTAACGTCCTTACCCCTACTTATTACAGCTTGACAAAGGGAACACACGGCTTGACACCTGTTGTCCGCATTTCTGGTGAAATACCTCCTCACCGAAGAGCTGATTTTTTTGGTATTTTCACCTGGCATGTCAACGGCCATATTCCTCCCACGGACAACAGGTGTCTCCCCGGGTGCCTGACTTAAACAAACCACCTCACCATCAGAATCCTCCTGGTCAATTTCCTCCCCAGCGCCAGCAACACCCATATCCTCCTCATCCTGGTGTACTTCAACACTGACATCTTCAATCTGACTATCAGGAACTGGACTGCGGGTGCTCCTTCCAGCACTTGCAGGGGGCGTGCAAATGGTGGAAGGCGCATGCTCTTCACGTCCAGTGTTGGGAAGGTCAGGCATCGCAACCGACACAATTGGACTCTCCTTGTGGATTTGGGATTTCAAAGAACGCACAGTTCTTTGCGGTGCTTTTGCCAGCTTGAGTCTTTTCAGTTTTCTAGCGAGAGGCTGAGTGCTTCCATCCTCATGTGAAGCTGAACCACTAGCCATGAACATAGGCCAGGGCCTCAGCCGTTCCTTGCCACTCCGTGTGGTAAATGGCATATTGGCAAGTTTACGCTTCTCCTCCGACAATTTTATTTTAGGTTTTGGAGTCCTTTTTTTACTGATATTTGGTGTTTTGGTTTTGACATGCTCTGTACTATGCCATTGGGCATCGGCCTTGGCAGACGACGTTGCTGGCATTTCATCGTCTCGGCCATGACTAGTGGTGGCAGCAGCTTCAGCACGAGGTGGAAGTGGATCTTGATCTTTCCCTAATTTTGGAACCTCAACATTTTTGTTCTCCATATTTTAATAGGCACAACTAAAAGGCACCTCAGGTAAACAATGCAGATGGATGGATTGGATACTAGTATACAATTATGGACGGGCTGCCGAGTGCCGACACAGAGGTAGCCACAGCCGTGAACTACCGCACTGTACTGTGTCTGCTGCTAATATATAGACTGGTTGATAAAGAGATAGTATACTCGTAACTAGTATGTATGTATAAAGAAAGAAAAAAAAACCACGGTTAGGTCACTGGTATATACAATTATGGACGGGCTGCCGAGTGCCGACACAGAGGTAGCCACAGCCGTGAACTACCGCACTGTACTGTGTCTGCTGCTAATATATAGACTGGTTGATAAAGAGATAGTATACTCGTAACTAGTATGTATGTATAAAGAAAGAAAAAAAAACCACGGTTAGGTCACTGGTATATACAATTATGGACGGGCTGCCGAGTGCCGACACAGAGGTAGCCACAGCCGTGAACTACCGCACTGTACTGTGTCTGCTGCTAATATATAGACTGGTTGATAAAGAGATAGTATACTCGTAACTAGTATGTATGTATAAAGAAAGAAAAAAAAACCACGGTTAGGTCACTGGTATATACAATTATGGACGGGCTGCCGAGTGCCGACACAGAGGTAGCCACAGCCGTGAACTACCGCACTGTACTGTGTCTGCTGCTAATATATAGACTGGTTGATAAAGAGATAGTATACTCGTAACTAGTATGTATGTATAAAGAAAGAAAAAAAAACCACGGTTAGGTGGTATATACAATTATGGACGGGCTGCCGAGTGCCGACACAGAGGTAGCCACAGCCGTGAACTACCGCACTGTACTGTGTCTGCTGCTAATATATAGACTGGTTGATAAAGAGATAGTATACTCGTAACTAGTATGTATGTATAAAGAAAGAAAAAAAAACCACGGTTAGGTGGTATATACAATTATGGACGGGCTGCCGAGTGCCGACACAGAGGTAGCCACAGCCGTGAACTACCGCACTGTACACTGGTTGATAAAGAGATAGTAGTATACTCGTAACAACTAGTATGACGACGGTATAAAGAATGAAAAAAAAAACACGGTTAGGTGGTATATAATACAATTATGGTTGGACGGACTGCCTGCCGAGTGCCGACACAGAGGTAGCCACAGCCGTGAACTACCGCACTGTACACTGGTTGATAAAGAGATAGTAGTATACTCGTAACAACTAGTATGACGACGGTATAAAGAATGAAAAAAAAACCACGGTTAGGTGGTATATAATACAATTATGGTTGGACGGACTGCCTGCCGAGTGCCGACACAGAGGTAGCCACAGCCGTGAACTACCGCACTGTACACTGGTTGATAAAGAGATAGTAGTATACTCGTAACAACTAGTATGACGACGGTATAAAGAACGAAAAAAAAAACCACGGTTAGGTGGTATATATTATAATACAATTATGGATGGACGGACTGCCTGCCGAGTTCCGACACAGAGGTAGCCACAGCCGTGAACTACCGCACTGTACACTGGTTGATAAAGAGATAGTAGTATACTCGTAACAACTAGTATGACGACGGTATAAAGAACGAAAAAAAAACCACGGTTAGGTGGTATATATTATAATACAATTATGGATGGACGGACTGCCTGCCGAGTTCCGACACAGAGGTAGCCACAGCCGTGAACTACCGCACTGTACACTGGTTGATAAAGAGATAGTAGTATACTCGTAACAACTAGTATGACTATGACGACGGTATAAAGAAAGAAAAAAAAAACCACGGTTAGGTGGTATATAATACAATTATGGATGGACGGACTGCCTGTCGAGTGCCGACACAGAGGTAGCCACAGCCGTGAACTACCGCACTGTACTGTGTCTGCTGCTAATATAGACTGGTTGATAAAGAGATAGTATACAATACTACTAATATACTGGTGGTCAGGCACTGGTCACCACTAGTCACACTGGCAGTGGCACTCCTGCAGCAAAAGTGTGCACTGTTTAATTTTAATATAATATTATTTATCATGTACTCCTGGCTCCTGCTATAACAACCTGCAGTGCTCCCCAGTCTCCCCCACAATTATAAGCTTTATATACAATACATTGATGTGCAGCACACTGGGCTGAGCAGTGCACACAGACTGAGTCACTGTGTGACTGTGTATCGTTTTTTTCAGGCAGAGAACGGATATATTAAATAAAACAAACAACTGCACTGTCTCTGGTGGTCACTGGTCACTGTGGTCGTCA
The DNA here is from genome assembly GCF_028390025.1 of Pseudophryne corroboree. Taxonomy (NCBI): domain Eukaryota; kingdom Metazoa; phylum Chordata; class Amphibia; order Anura; family Myobatrachidae; genus Pseudophryne; species Pseudophryne corroboree. Next base: position 11,614,361 of record NC_086450.1, on the reverse strand, counting down.
GTCACTAAACTCTGTCTGCACTCTGCACTCTCTTCTAATCTACAGTATCACAGCAATCTCTCTCTCTCTCTCTCTTCTAAATCTAATCTAAATGGAGAGGACGCCAGCCACGTCCTCTCCCTATCAATCTCAATGCACGTGTGAAAATGGCGGCGACGCGCGGCTCCTTATATAGAATCCGAGTCTCGCGAGAATCCGACAGCGTCATGATGACGTTCGGGCGCGCTCGGGTTAACCGAGCAAGGCGGGAAGATCCGAGTCGCTCGGACCCGTGAAAAAAAAAGTGAAGTTCGTGCGGGTTCGGATTCAAAGAAACCGAACCCGCTCATCTCTAGTTCTTGGTGCACCTAAAGTATCGTTCTCACCGCACCTCCCTGTATTCACCTGGTTAGGGGGCATGAAAGGTTTCCAACCTCAATGGACTGAGTAGCGCCACCTAGCCTGTAGCCACTGCAGTGTATTTATGATATCTAATATATATAGTCTATATAAAATCGATTATTTTCAATTCTACCCTTGTCCTTGTCCCAGCATTCACTACTGTCCAGTGTTCACCTCTGCCCGAACCTGGAACACAATCCAGAACGAAGGTGTGCGAGGTAGAGATGAGCGGGTTCGGTTTCTCTGAATCCGAACCCGCCCGAACTTCATGGTTTTTTTCACGGGTCCGAGCAGACTCGGATCCTCCCGCCTTGCTCGGTTAACCCGAGCGCGCCCGAACGTCATCATGACGCTGTCGGATTCTCGCGAGACTCGGATTCTATATAAGGAGCCGCGCGTCGCCGCCATTTTCACACGTGCATTGAGATTGATAGGGAGAGGACGTGGCTGGCGTCCTCTCCATTTAGATTAGAAGAGAGAGAGAGAGAGAGAGATTGACCTGATTTACTGGAGCTTAGGAGTACTGTAGAAGTGTAGAGAGTGCAGAGTTTACTAGTGACTGACCACAGTGACCACCAGACAGTGCAGTTTTATTTAATATATCCGTTCTCTGCCTGAAAAAAACGATACACACAGTGACTCAGTCACATACCATATCTGTGTGCACTGCTCAGCCCAGTGTGCTGCATCATCTATGTATATATATCTGACTGTGCTCAGCTCACACAGCTTATAATTGTGGGGGAGACTGGGGAGCACTGCAGTGCCAGTTATAGGTTATAGCAGGAGCCAGGAGTACATATTATATTAAAATTAAACAGTGCACACTTTTGCTGCAGGAGTGCCACTGCCAGTGTGACTGACCAGTGACCTGACCACACTGACCACCAGTATAGTTAGTAGTATACTATATTGTGATTGCCTGAAAAAGTTAAACACTCGTCGTGTGACTTCACTTGTGTGGTGTTTTTTTTTTTATTCTATAAAAAACTCATTCTGCTGACAGACAGTGTCCAGCAGGTCCGTCATTATATAATATATACCTGTCCGGCTGCAGTAGTGATATATATATATATTTTTTATATCATTATTTATCATCCAGTCGCAGCAGACACAGTACGGTAGTTCACGGCTGTAGCTACCTCTGTGTCGGCACTCGGCAGTCCATCCATAATTGTATACCACCTACCCGTGGTTTTTTTTTCTTTCTTCTTTATACATACATACTACTACATCTCTTTATCAACCAGTCTATATTAGCAGCAGACACAGTACAGTACGGTAGTCCACGGCTGTAGCTACCTCTGTGTCGGCACTCGGCAGTCCGTCCATAATTGTATACCACCTACCCGTGGTTTTTTTTTCTTTCTTCTTTATACATACATACTACTACATCTCTTTATCAACCAGTCTATATTAGCAGCAGACACAGTACAGTACGGTAGTCCACGGCTGTAGCTACCTCTGTGTCGGCACTCGGCAGTCCGTCCATAATTGTATACCACCTACCCGTGGTTTTTTTTTTCTTTCTTCTTTATACATACATACTACTACATCTCTTTATCAACCAGTCTATATTAGCAGCAGACACAGTACAGTACGGTAGTCCACGGCTGTAGCTACCTCTGTGTCGGCACTCGGCAGTCCGTCCATAATTGTATACCACCTACCCGTGGTTTTTTTTTCTTTCTTCTTTATACATACATACTACTACATCTCTTTATCAACCAGTCTATATTAGCAGCAGACACAGTACAGTACGGTAGTTCACGGCTGTAGCTACCTCTGTGTCGGCACTCGGCAGTCCGTCCATAATTGTATACCACCTACCCGTGGTTTTTTTTTTCTTTCTTCTTTATACATACATACTACTACATCTCTTTATCAACCAGTCTATATTAGCAGCAGACACAGTACAGTACGGTAGTCCACGGCTGTAGCTACCTCTGTGTCGGCACTCGGCAGTCCGTCCATAATTGTATACCACCTACCCGTGGTTTTTTTTTCTTTCTTCTTTATACATACATACTACTACATCTCTTTATCAACCAGTCTATATTAGCAGCAGACACAGTACAGTACGGTAGTTCACGGCTGTAGCTACCTCTGTGTCGGCACTCGGCAGTCCGTCCATAATTGTATACCACCTACCCGAGTTTTTTTCTTTCTTTCTTCTTTATACATACATACTACTACATCTCTTTATCAACCAGTCTATATTAGCAGCAGACACAGTACAGTACGGTAGTTCACGGCTGTAGCTACCTCTGTGTCGGCACTCGGCAGTCCGTCCATAATTGTATACCACCTACCCGAGGTTTTTTTTTCTTTCTTCTTTATACATACATACTACTACATCTCTTTATCAACCAGTCTATATTAGCAGCAGACACAGTACAGTACGGTAGTCCACGGCTGTAGCTACCTCTGTGTCGGCACTCGGCAGTCCGTCCATAATTGTATACCACCTACCCGTGGTTTTTTTTTCTTTCTTCTTTATACATACATACTACTACATCTCTTTATCAACCAGTCTATATTAGCAGCAGACACAGTACAGTACGGTAGTTCACGGCTGTAGCTACCTCTGTGTCGGCACTCGGCAGTCCGTCCATAATTGTATACCACCTACCCGTGGTTTTTTTTTCTTTCTTCTTTATACATACATACTACTACATCTCTTTATCAACCAGTCTATATTAGCAGCAGACACAGTACAGTACGGTAGTTCACGGCTGTAGCTACCTCTGTGTCGGCACTCGGCAGTCCGTCCATAATTGTATACCACCTACCCGTGGTTTTTTTTTCTTTCTTCTTTATACATACATACTACTACATCTCTTTATCAACCAGTCTATATTAGCAGCAGACACAGTACAGTACGGTAGTCCACGGCTGTAGCTACCTCTGTGTCGGCACTCGGCAGTCCGTCCATAATTGTATACCACCTACCCGTGTTTTTTTTTTCTTTCTTCTTTATACATACATACTACTACATCTCTTTATCAACCAGTCTATATTAGCAGCAGACACAGTACAGTACGGTAGTTCACGGCTGTAGCTACCTCTGTGTCGGCACTCGGCAGTCCGTCCATAATTGTATACCACCTACCCGAGGTTTTTTTTTCTTTCTTCTTTATACATACATACTACTACATCTCTTTATCAACCAGTCTATATTAGCAGCAGACACAGTACAGTACGGTAGTCCACGGCTGTAGCTACCTCTGTGTCGGCACTCAGCAGTCCATCCATAATTGTATACCACCTACCCGTGGGTTTTTTTTCTTTCTTCTTTATACATACATACTACTACATCTCTTTATCAACCAGTCTATATTAGCAGCAGACACAGTACAGTACGGTAGTTCACGGCTGTAGCTACCTCTGTGTCGGCACTCGGCAGTCCGTCCATAATTGTATACCACCTACCCGTGGTTTTTTTTTCTTTCTTCTTTATACATACTACTACATCTCTTTATCAACCAGTCTATATTAGCAGCAGACACAGTACAGTACGGTAGTTCACGGCTGTAGCTACCTCTGTGTCGGCACTCGGCAGTCCGTCCATAATTGTATACCACCTACCCGTGTTTTTTTTTTCTTTCTTCTTTATACATACATACTACTACATCTCTTTATCAACCAGTCTATATTAGCAGCAGACACAGTACAGTACGGTAGTTCACGGCTGTAGCTACCTCTGTGTCGGCACTCGGCAGTCCGTCCATAATTGTATACCACCTACCCGTGGTTTTTTTTTCTTTCTTCTTTATACATACATACTACTACATCTCTTTATCAACCAGTCTATATTAGCAGCAGACACAGTACAGTACGGTAGTCCACGGCTGTAGCTACCTCTGTGTCGGCACTCGGCAGTCCGTCCATAATTGTATACCACCTACCCGTGGTTTTTTTTTCTTTCTTCTTTATACATACATACTACTACATCTCTTTATCAACCAGTCTATATTAGCAGCAGACACAGTACAGTACGGTAGTTCACGGCTGTAGCTACCTCTGTGTCGGCACTCGGCAGTCCGTCCATAATTGTATACCACCTACCCGAGGTTTTTTTTTCTTTCTTCTTTATACATACATACTACTACATCTCTTTATCAACCAGTCTATATTAGCAGCAGACACAGTACAGTACGGTAGTCCACGGCTGTAGCTACCTCTGTGTCGGCACTCAGCAGTCCATCCATAATTGTATACCACCTACCCGTGGTTTTTCTTTCTTTCTTCTTTATACATACATACTACTACATCTCTTTATCAACCAGTCTATATTAGCAGCAGACACAGTACAGTACGGTAGTTCACGGCTGTAGCTACCTCTGTGTCGGCACTCGGCAGTCCGTCCATAATTGTATACCACCTACCCGTGGTTTTTTCTTCTCTCTTCTTTATACATACATACTACTACATCTCTTTATCAACCAGTCTATATTAGCAGCAGACACAGTACAGTACGGTAGTTCACGGCTGTAGCTACCTCTGTGTCGGCACTCGGCAGTCCGTCCATAATTGTATACCACCTACCCGTGGTTTTTTTTCTTTCTTCTTTATACATACATACTACTACATCTCTTTATCAACCAGTCTATATTAGCAGCAGACACAGTACAGTACGGTAGTCCACGGCTGTAGCTACCTCTGTGTCGGCACTCGGCAGTCCGTCCATAATTGTATACCACCTACCCGTGGTTTTTTTTTCTTTCTTCTTTATACATACATACTACTACATCTCTTTATCAACCAGTCTATATTAGCAGCAGACACAGTACAGTACGGTAGTTCACGGCTGTAGCTACCTCTGTGTCGGCACTCGGCAGTCCGTCCATAATTGTATACCACCTACCCGAGGTTTTTTTTTCTTTCTTCTTTATACATACATACTACTACATCTCTTTATCAACCAGTCTATATTAGCAGCAGACACAGTACAGTACGGTAGTCCACGGCTGTAGCTACCTCTGTGTCGGCACTCGGCAGTCCGTCCATAATTGTATACTAGTATCCATCCATCTCCATTGTTTACCTGAGGTGCCTTTTAGTTGTGCCTATTAAAATATGGAGAACAAAAATGTTGAGGTTCCAAAATTAGGGAAAGATCAAGATCCACTTCCACCTCGTGCTGAAGCTGCTGCCACTAGTCATGGCCGAGACGATGAAATGCCAGCAACGTCGTCTGCCAAGGCCGATGCCCAATGTCATAGTACAGAGCATGTCAAATCCAAAACACCAAATATCAGTAAAAAAAGGACTCCAAAACCTAAAATAAAATTGTCGGAGGAGAAGCGTAAACTTGCCAATATGCCATTTACCACACGGAGTGGCAAGGAACGGCTGAGGCCCTGGCCTATGTTCATGGCTAGTGGTTCAGCTTCACATGAGGATGGAGGCACTCAGCCTCTCGCTAGAAAAATGAAAAGACTCAAGCTGGCAAAAGCAGTAGCACCGCAAAGAACTGTGCGTTCTTCGAAATCCCAAATCCACAAGGAGAGTCCAATTGTGTCGGTTGCGATGCCTGACCTTCCCAACACTGGACGTGAAGAGCATGCGCCTTCCACCATTTGCACGCCCCCTGCAAGTGCTGGAAGGAGCACCCGCAGTCCAGTTCCTGATAGTCAGATTGAAGATGTCAGTGTTGAAGTACACCAGGATGAGGAGGATATGGGTGTTGCTGGCGCTGGGGAGGAAATTGACCAGGAGGATTCTGATGGTGAGGTGGTTTGTTTAAGTCAGGCACCCGGGGAGACACCTGTTGTCCGTGGGAGGAATATGGCCATTGACATGCCTGGTGAAAATACCAAAAAAATCAGCTCTTCGGTGTGGAGGTATTTCACCAGAAATGCGGACAACAGGTGTCAAGCCGTGTGTTCCCTTTGTCAAGCTGTAATAAGTAGGGGTAAGGACGTTAACCACCTCGGAACATCCTCCCTTATACGTCACCTGCAGCGCATTCATAATAAGTCAGTGACAAGTTCAAAAACTTTGGGTGACAGCGGAAGCAGTCCACTGACCAGTAAATCCCTTCCTCTTGTAACCAAGCTCACGCAAACCACCCCACCAACTCCCTCAGTGTCAATTTCCTCCTTCCCCAGGAATGCCAATAGTCCTGCAGGCCATGTCACTGGCAATTCTGATGATTCCTCTCCTGCCTGGGATTCCTCCGATGCATCCTTGCGTGTAACGCCTACTGCTGCTGGCGCTGCTGTTGTTGCTGCTGGGAGTCGATGGTCATCCCAGAGGGGAAGTCGTAAGACCACTTTTACTACTTCCACCAAGCAATTGACTGTCCAACAGTCCTTTGCGAGGAAGATGAAATATCACAGCAGTCATCCTACTGCAAAGCGGATAACTGAGGCCATGGCATCCTGGGTGGTGAGAAACGTGGTTCCGGTATCCATCATTACTGCAGAGCCAACTAGAGACTTGTTGGAGGTACTGTGTCCCCGGTACCAAATACCATCTAGGTTCCATTTCTCTAGGCAGGCGATACCGAAAATGTACACAGACCTCAGAAAAAGAGTCACCAGTGTCCTAAAAAATGCAGCTGTACCCAATGTCCACTTAACCACGGACATGTGGACAAGTGGAGCAGGGCAGGGTCAGGACTATATGACTGTGACAGCCCACTGGGTAGATGTATGGACTCCCGCCGCAAGAACAGCAGCGGCGGCACCAGTAGCAGCATCTCGCAAACGCCAACTCTTTCCTAGGCAGGCTACGCTTTGTATCACCGCTTTCCAGAATACGCACACAGCTGAAAACCTCTTACGGCAACTGAGGAAGATCATCGCGGAATGGCTTACCCCAATTGGACTCTCCTGTGGATTTGTTGCATCGGACAACGCCAGCAATATTGTGTGTGCATTAAATATGGGCAAATTCCAGCACGTCCCATGTTTTGCACATACCTTGAATTTGGTGGTGCAGAATTATTTAAAAAACGACAGGGGCGTGCAAGAGATGCTGTCGGTGGCCAGAAGAATTGCGGGACACTTTCGGCGTACAGGCACCACGTACAGAAGACTGGAGCACCACCAAAAACTACTGAACCTGCCCTGCCATCATCTGAAGCAAGAAGTGGTAACGAGGTGGAATTCAACCCTCTATATGCTTCAGAGGTTGGAGGAGCAGCAAAAGGCCATTCAAGCCTATACAATTGAGCACGATATAGGAGGTGGAATGCACCTGTCTCAAGCGGAGTGGAGAATGATTTCAACGTTGTGCAAGGTTCTGCTGCCCTTTGAACTTGCCACACGTGAAGTCAGTTCAGACACTGCCAGCCTGAGTCAGGTCATTCCCCTCATCAGGCTTTTGCAGAAGAAGCTGGAGACATTGAAGGAGGAGCTAACACGGAGCGATTCCGCTAGGCATGTGGGACTTGTGGATGGAGCCCTTAATTCGCTTAACAAGGATTCACGGGTGGTCAATCTGTTGAAATCAGAGCACTACATTTTGGCCACCATGCTCGATCCTAGATTTAAAGTCTACCTTGGATCTCTCTTTCCGGCAGACACAAGTCTGCTGGGGTTGAAAGACCTGCTGGTGAGAAAATTGTCAAGTCAAGCGGAACGCGACCTGTCAACATCTCCTCCTTCACATTCTCCCGCAACTGGGGGTGCGAGGAAAAGGCTCAGAATTCAGAGCCCACCCGCTGGCGGTGATGCAGGGCAGTCTGGAGCGACTGCTGATGCTGACATCTGGTCCGGACTGAAGGACCTGACAACGATTACGGACATGTCGTCTACTGTCACTGCATATGATTCTCTCACCATTGAAAGAATGGTGGAGGATTATATGAGTGACCGCATCCAAGTAGGCACGTCACACAGTCCGTACTTATACTGGCAGGAAAAAGAGGCAATTTGGAGGCCCTTGCACAAACTGGCTTTATTCTACCTAAGTTGCCCTCCCACAAGTGTGTACTCCGAAAGAGTGTTTAGTGCCGCCGCTCACCTTGTCAGCAATCGGCGTACGAGGTTACATCCAGAAAATGTGGAGAAGATGATGTTCATTAAAATTAATTATAATCAATTCCTCCGCGGAGACATTGACCAGCAGCAATTGCCTCCACAAAGTACACAGGGAGCTGAGATGGTGGATTCCAGTGGGGACGAAATGATAATCTGTGAGGAGGGGGATGTACACGGTGATATATCGGAGGATGATGATGAGGTGGACATCTTGCCTCTGTAGAGCCAGTTTGTGCAAGGAGAGATTAATTGCTTCTTTTTTGGGGGGGGGTCCAAACCAACCCGTCATATCAGTCACAGTCGTGTGGCAGACCCTGTCACTGAAATGATGGGTTGGTTAAAGTGTGCATGTCCTGTTTTGTTTATACAACATAAGGGTGGGTGGGAGGGCCCAAGGACAATTCCATCTTGCACCTCTTTTTTCTTTTATTTTTCTTTGCGTCATGTGCTGTTTGGGGAGGGTTTTTTGGAAGGGACATCCTGCGTGACACTGCAGTGCCACTCCTAAATGGGCCCGGTGTTTGTGTCGGCCACTAGGGTCGCTTATCTTACTCACACAGTCAGCTACCTCATTGCGCCTCTTTTTTTCTTTGCGTCATGTGCTGTTTGGGGAGGGTTTTTTGGAAGGGACATCCTGCGTGACACTGCAGTGCCACTCCTAAATGGGCCCGGTGTTTGTGTCGGCCACTAGGGTCGCTTATCTTACTCACACAGTCAGCTACCTCATTGCGCCTCTTTTTTTCTTTGCGTCATGTGCTGTTTGGGGAGGGTTTTTTGGAAGGGCCATCCTGCGTGACACTGCAGTGCCACTCCTAGATGGGCCCGGTGTTTGTGTCGGCCACTAGGGTCGCTAATCTTACTCACACAGCTACCTCATTGCGCCTCTTTTTTTCTTTGCGTCATGTGCTGTTTGGGGAGGGGTTTTTGGAAGGGACATCCTGCGTGACACTGCAGTGCCACTCCTAAATGGGCCCGGTGTTTGTGTCGGCCACTACGGTCGCTAATCTTACTCACACAGCTACCTCATTGCGCCTCTTTTTTTCTTTGCGTCATGTGCTGTTTGGGGAGGGATTTTTGGAAGGGACATCCTACGTGACACTGCAGTGCCACTCCTAGATGGGCCCGGTGTTTGTGTCGGCCACTAGGGTCGCTAATCTTACTCACACAGCTACCTCATTGCGCCTCTTTTTTTCTTTGCGTCATGTGCTGTTTGGGGAGGGTTTTTTGGAAGGGACATCCTGCGTGACACTGCAGTGCCACTCCTAAATGGGCCCGGTGTTTGTGTCGGCCACTACGGTCGCTAATCTTACTCACACAGCTACCTCATTGCGCCTCTTTTTTTCTTTGCGTCATGTGCTGTTTGGGGAGGGTTTTTTGGAAGGGACATCCTGCGTGACACTGCAGTGCCACTCCTAGATGGGCCCGGTGTTTGTGTCGGCCACTAGGGTCGCTAATCTTACTCACACAACTACCTCATTGCGCCTCTTTTTTCCTTTGCGTCATGTGCTGTTTGGGGAGGGTTTTTTGGAAGGGACATCCTGCGTGACACTGCAGTGCCACTCCTAAATGGGCCCGGTGTTTGTGTCGGCCACTACGTTCGCTAATCTTACTCACACAGCTACCTCATTGCGCCTCTTTTTTTCTTTGCGTCATGTGCTGTTTGGGGAGGGTTTTTTGGAAGGGACATCCTACGTGACACTGCAGTGCCACTCCTAGATGGGCCCGGTGTTTGTGTCGGCCACTAGGGTCGCTAATTTTACTCACACAGCTACCTCATTGCGCCTCTTTTTTTCTTTGCGTCATGTGCTGTTTGGGGAGGGTTTTTTGGAAGGGACATCCTGCGTGACACTGCAGTGCCACTCCTAAATGGGCCCGGTGTTTGTGTCGGCCACTACGGTCGCTAATCTTACTCACACAGCTACCTCATTGCGCCTCTTTTTTTCTTTGCGTCATGTGCTATTTGGGGAGGGTTTTTTGGAAGGGACATCCTGCGTGACACTGCAGTGCCACTCCTAAATGGGCCCGGTGTTTGTGTCGGCCACTAGGGTCGCTTATCTTACTCACACAGTCAGCTACCTCATTGCGCCTCTTTTTTTCTTTGCGTCATGTGCTGTTTGGGGAGTGTTTTTTGGAAGGGCCATCCTGCGTGACACTGCAGTGCCACTCCTAGATGGGCCCGGTGTTTGTGTCGGCCACTAGGGTCGCTAATCTTACTCACACAGCTACCTCATTGCGCCTCTTTTTTTCTTTGCGTCATGTGCTGTTTGGGGAGGGTTTTTTGGAAGGGACATCCTGCGTGACACTGCAGTGCCACTCCTAAATGGGCCCGGTGTTTGTGTCGGCCACTAGGGTCGCTAATCTTACTCACACAGCTACCTCATTGCGCCTCTTTTTTTCTTTGCGTCATGTGCTGTTTGGGGAGGGTTTTTTGGAAGGGACATCCTGCGTGACACTGCAGTGCCACTCCTAGATGGGCCAGGTGTTTGTGTCGGCCACTAGGGTCGCTTAGCTTAGTCATCCAGCGAGCTCGGTGCAAATTTTAGGACTAAAAATAATATTGTGAGGTGTGAGGTATTCAGAATAGACTGAAAATGAGTGGAAATTATGGTTTTTGAGGTTAATAATAATATGGGATCAAAATGACCCCCAAATTCTATGATTTAAGCTGTTTTTTAGGGTTTTTTGAAAAAAACACCCGAATCCAAAACACACCCGAATCCGACAAAAAAAATTCGGTGAGGTTTTGCCAAAACGCGGTCGAACCCAAAACACGGCCGCGGAACCGAACCCAAAACCAAAACACAAAACCCGAAAAATTTCAGGCGCTCATCACTAGTGCGAGGCCCTACAGTAATGCGTTAAGAAACCGTGTCAGTTTACTAATGTAACTCTTCTGGTACGATTACGCCGGGATCCCAACAGGCGGTACATTAACTACATCCCTTAGTCCAATAGGCCACTCAGGAGGATTAGCGCTTGACAAGAAATGGCCCGTACAGTTACCGGCTGACTTCACGCCATAATACATTTTACAAATGGATTCACTTTGTTAAATGTGAGTAATATACTCCCAGAATTTACAAATAATGCTTAACGTTCCAGAGTTCCAGATCAGGCTGCAGAGATACTGTATGTGCCGCTGCCCACAGGCAGCAGGAATCCACGGCATCGGCGAGCTGGTGTCACTGTAGCTTAGCCTGAGTGGACGTTACCATCATCAACGCTGTCACTTATTGTAAACTCATGTGCAAGGACTGTGCTAATGACATTTAATAGACAGATAATGGAAATGCTAATACTACTCTTTGTGACGACCCATTTCCGTACGGCTTTCACCACCGATCCTACATTTTTGGTTTCATCATCACAAAACCATTTGTATAAGTACCTCCAATAAAATGTACATTATCGTCGTATAAGATTGCTTAATTATTCATGACACGTCTGCTTATTTAGTCATTCCACTCAAATAAAACCCCTCTTATCTATGCAGTGTGCCCGGTGACATTGGGGAATGTAGAGACCCACAATAATCTATATTTGTTTTGTTAAGATGTTGGTTGACATTTGTGTCTTTCTGATCATTAGGAATTTACAACTGCCGTATACGTATAAATAATATGTATTATCATTCTTTATCTGGCAGCTGCAAGTTAATACCCACAAAGGTGGCAACTTTTTTTTCATGAGGAGGTCCAACATGTTGAAATTGACAAAATGTTGACACTACAAGCAGCCTGCCCTATGGCACTACGAGGAGCCTGCACTATGGCCCTGCAAGGAGCCTCCCCTATGGCACTATGTTGAGCCTCCCCTATAGCACTGTGAGGATCCTGCCCTATTGCACTACAAGCAGACTGCCCTATGGCACTACGAGGAGCCTGCACTATGGCCCTGCGGGGAGCCTCCCCTATGGCACTACGAGGAGCCTGCACTATGGCCCTGCAAGGAGCCTCCCCTATGGCACTATGTTAAGCCTCCCCTATAGCACTGTGAGGATCCTGCCCTATTGCACTACAAGCAGACTGCCCTATGGCACTACGAGGAGCCTGCCCTATGGCACTATGAGGAGCCTGCCCCATGGAACTAAGAGGAGCCTGCCCTATGGCACTATGAGGAGCCTGCCCCATGGCACTATGAGGAGCCTGCCCCATGGCACTATGAGGAGCTTGCCCCATGGCACTATGAGGAGCCTGCCCTATGGCACTATGAGGAGCCTGCCCTATGGCACTATGAGGAGCCTGCCCCATGGAACTAAGAGGAGCCTGCCCTATGGCACTATGAGGAGCCTGCCCCATGGCACTATGAGGAGCCTGCCCCATGGCACTATGAGGAGCCTGCCCCATGGCACTATGAGGAGCTTGCCCCATGGCACTATGAGGAGCCTGCCCTATGGCACTATGAGGAGCCTGCCCCATGGCACTATGAGGAGCCTGCCCCATGGCACTATGAGGAGCCTGCCCCATGGCACTATGAGGAGCCTGCCCTATGGCACTATGAGGAGCCTGCCCCATGGCACTATGAGGAGCCTGCCCCATGGCAGTACGAGGAGCCTGCCCCATGGCACTATGAAGAGCCTGCCCTATGGCACTGTGAAGAGCTTGCCCTATGGAACTATGAGGAACCTGCCCTATGGCACTATGAGGAACCTGCCCTATGGAACTATGAGGAACCTGCCCTATGGAACTATGAGGAACCTGCCCTATGGAACTATGAGGAGCCGGCCCTATGGCACTATGAGGAGCCTGCCCTATGGCAATATGAAGAGCTGGCGCTATGGCAATATGAAGAGCCTGCCCTATGGCACTATGAGGAGCCTGCCCTGTGGCACTATGGGGAGCAAGAGCCTGCCCTATGGAACTATGAGGAGCCTGCCCTATGGCATATGAAGAGCCTGCACTATGGCACTATGAGGAGCCTGCCCTATGGCACTATGGGGAACCTGCCCTATGGCACTATGAGGAGCTTGCCCCATGGCACTATGAGGAGCCTGCCCTATGGCACTATGAGGAGCCTGCCCCATGGCACTATGAGGAGCCTGCCCCATGGCACTATGAGGAGCCTGCCCCATGGCACTATGAGGAGCCTGCCCTATGGCACTATGAGGAGCCTGCCCTATGGCACTATGAGGAGCCTGCCCCATGGCACTACGAGGAGCCTGCCCCATGGCACTATGAAGAGCCTGCCCTATGGCACTGTGAAGAGACTGCCCTATGGAACTATGAGGAACCTGCCCTATGGCACTATGAGGAACCTGCCCTATGGAACTATGAGGAACCTGCCCTATGGAACTATGAGGAACCTGCCCTATGGAACTATGAGGAGCCGGCCCTATGGCACTATGAGGAGCCTGCCCTATGGCAATATGAAGAGCTGGCGCTATGGCAATATGAAGAGCCTGCCCTATGGCACTATGAGGAGCCTGCCCTGTGGCACTATGGGGAGCAAGAGCCTGCCCTATGGAACTATGAGGAGCCTGCCCTATGGCATATGAAGAGCCTGCACTATGGCACTATGAGGAGCCTGCCCTATGGCACTATGGGGAACCTGCCCTATGGCACTATGAGGAGCTTGCCCCATGGCACTATGAGGAGCCTGCCCTATGGCACTATGAGGAGCCTGCCCCATGGCACTATGAGGAGCCTGCCCCATGGCACTATGAGGAGCCTGCCCCATGGCACTATGAGGAGCCTGCCCTATGGCACTATGAGGAGCCTGCCCCATGGCACTATGAGGAGCCTGCCCCATGGCACTACGAGGAGCCTGCCCCATGGCACTATGAAGAGCCTGCCCTATGGCACTGTGAAGAGACTGCCCTATGGAACTATGAGGAACCTGCCCTATGGCACTATGAGGAACCTGCCCTATGGAACTATGAGGAACCTGCCCTATGGAACTATGAGGAACCTGCCCTATGGAACTATGAGGAGCCGGCCCTATGGCACTATGAGGAGCCTGCCCTATGGCAATATGAAGAGCTGGCGCTATGGCAATATGAAGAGCCTGCCCTATGGCACTATGAGGAGCCTGCCCTGTGGCACTATGGGGAGCCTGCACTATGGCACTATGAAGAGCCTGCCCTATGGAACTATGAGGAGCCTGCCCTATGGCATATGAAGAGCCTGCACTATGGCACTATGAGGAGCCTGCCCTATGGCACTATGAGGAGCCTGCCCTGTGGCACTATGGGGAGCCTGCCCTATGGCACTATGAAGACCCTGCCCTGTGGCACTGTGAGGCGTCTGCCTTATGGCACTATGAGGAGCCTGCCCTATGGCACTATGAGGAGCCTGCCTTATGGAACTATGAGTAGCCTGCACTATGGCATATGAAGAGCCTGCACTATGGCACTATGAGGAGCCTGCCCTATGGCACTATGAGGAGCCTGCCCTGTGGCACTATGGGGAGCCTGCCCTATGGCACTATGAAGACCCTGCCCTGTGGCACTGTGAGGCGTCTGCCTTATGGCACTATGAGGAGCCTGCCCTATGGCACTATGAGGAGCCTGCCTTATGGCACTATGAAGAGCCTGCACTATGGCATATGAAGAGCCTGCACTATGGCACTATGAGGAGCCTGGCCTATGGCACTGTGAGGCACCTGCCCTATGGCACTGTGAGGCACCTGCCCTATGGCACTGTGAGGCGCCTGCCCTATGGCACTATGCTCTTAGCCAGTCATAGCCGGCCATCTATTTTCTGCTTAGCTGTGGCTCTGTGGTCACTGGTGTACAGGATAGTCCCGGGCTGGGGTTAGTATGAGCTGCTCTACAGTAATGGGATTCCCGGTCATGCATTTACAAGAAAACTGTTTTCCTTTGAAACTGAATCAGCGGATCCTGGCCACATCCTAAGCCCACGTTCAGCCAGCTCCTCTAATGGGCACTTACACACATCACCTCACGTTCATGACTCTTCCCGAATGATTGGTCGCAAACATCCTTTTGTAGGAGAAATGATCCCATGTATCCAGGAGGGCGAGACTGAAACCATCTTCCAGTTTAACCCAGCATATTACAATGCAGACAGAGGGGAGATGTACTAAGCCTTGGAGATAGATAAAGTGGACGGAGATAAAGTACCAACCAAGCAGCTACTGTCATGTTACAGGCTGTGTTTGAAATATGGCAGGCGCTGATTGGTTGGTACTTTGAAGGTAATTCAGATCTGATTGCAGCAGCAAATTTGTTTGCATTTGGGTAAAACCATGCTGCACTGCAGGTGGGGCAGATGTAACGTGCAGAGAGAGTTAGATTTGGGTGGGTTATATTGTTTCTGTGCAGGGTAATACTGACTGCTTTATTTTTACACTGCAATTCAGATTTCAGTTTGAACACACCCCACCCCCACCCCAAATATAACTCTCTCTGCACATGTTATATCTGCCCCACCTGCACTGCACATGGTTTTGCCCAATTGTTAACAAATTTGCTGCTGCGATCAACTCAGAATTACCCCCTTTATCTCTCTCCACCTTATCTCTCTACAAGCTTTGATCATTCTCCCCCTGTGTTTTCTGGCTCTATTCGCATCCCGTGTTGTAAGACATCATGCAGAGTTTGGGTCTCTTGGCTTTCTTTGTGTACATCATCGTGAGTCATTTTATAACCTCTATTGTGTGACATCATGCTGAATGATATCATAGCCTCTTGTTTGGGACATATTCTAAGCAAGAATAAAAGGCATTTTGTTTCCCCAGCACCCTGAATGATAACAGTAACCAGATTTAAATTAGAGATGAGCGGGTTCGGTTCGTCGAGATCCAAACTCCCCCGAACTTCACCTGTTTTACACGGGACCGAGGCAGCCTCGGATCTTCCCGCCTTGCTCGGTTAACCCGAACGAGGCAGAACGTCATCATCATCCCGCTGTCGGATTCTCGCGAGATTCGTATTCCATATAAAGACCCGCGCGTTTCCGCCATTTTCACTCGTGCATTGGAGATTGAACGTAGAGGACGTGGCTACATTCTCTCCCTGTAAAGCTCCATATCTGTGCGCAGTGTGCTGCAAATATCTGTGCTCAGTGTGCTGCAAATATCTGTGCTCAGTGTGCTGCATTGTAGGGACCACCAGTATATTATATTAGTACAGTACAGTAGGCCATTGCTGTATCTTGCAGCTCCGTTTCAGACTCAGTTCTAGACAGTATTCTGATCAGTGCTCAATATCTGCTGCATTACTGTGTGACCAGTATACTATATAGTAGTACTGTGCAGCATTTTGGTGACCACCAGTATAGTACAGTACAGTAGGCCATTGCTGTATCTTGCAGCTCCGTGTCACTGCAAGTATCCATATCTGTGCTGCATTGTTGTGAGCAGTATATATAGTAGTACAGTGCAGTATTTTGGTGACCAACAGTATATAATTGTACAGTACAGTAGGCCATTGCTGTATCTTGCAGCTCTGTGTCACTGCAAGTATCCATATCTGTGCTGCATTGTTGTGAGCAGTATATATAGTAGTACAGTGCAGCATTTTGGTGACCAACAGTATATAGTTGTACAGTACAGTAGGCCATTGCTGTATCTTGCAGCTCCATGTCACTTCAAGTATCCATATCTGTGCTGCATTGTTGTGAGCAGTATATATAGTAGTACAGTGCAGCATTTTGGTGACCAACAGTATATAGTTGTACAGTACAGTAGGCCATTGCTGTATCTTGCAGCTCCGTGTCACTGCAAGTATCCATATCTGTGCTGCATTGTTGTGAGCAGTATATATAGTAGTACAGTGCAGCATTTTGGTGACCAACAGTATATAGTTGTACAGTACAGTAGGCCATTGCTGTATCTTGCAGCTCCATGTCACTTCAAGTATCCATTCCATATCTGTGCTGCATTGTTGTGAGCAGTATATATATATATATATATATATATATAGTAGTACAGTGCAGCATTTTGGTGACCAACAGTATATAGTTGTACAGTACAGTAGGCCATTGCTGTATCTTGCAGCTCCATGTCACTTCAAGTATCCATATCTGTGCTGCATTGTTGTGAGCAGTATATATAGTAGTACAGTGCAGCATTTTGGTGACCAACAGCATATAGTTGTACAGTACAGTAGGCCATTGCTGTATCTTGCAGCTCCGTGTCACTGCAAGTATCCATATCTGTGCTGCATTGTTGTGAGCAGTATATATAGTAGTACAGTGCAGCATTTTGGTGACCAACAGTATATAGTTGTACAGTACAGTAAGCCATTGCTGTATATTGCAGCTCCATGTCACTTCAAGTATCCATATCTGTGCTGCATTGTTGTGAGCAGTATATATAGTAGTACAGTGCAGCATTTTGGTGACCAACAGTATATAGTTGTACAGTACAGTAGGCCATTGCTGTATCTTGCAGCTCCATTTCACTTCAAGTATCCATTTCTGTGCTGCATTGTTGTGAGCAGTATATATAGTAGTACAGTGCAGCATTTTGGTGACCAGTATACTACAGTACAATAGTCCAGTGCTGTTCTCGCTGCTCAGTGTCAGTTCTCCGTAGTATCATCAGTGCTCAGTAAAATCAGTGCTCAGTATAATCAGTGATTGATCAGTATAATCATTTCTCAGTATAATCAGTGCGCTGTTAGACGTGCGCCCGTTTTCCGCCATTAGTGCATTGGGATTTAGACAATTGATGAAGTTATTGTGTCCCCGGTACAAAAGCCCATCTAGATTCCACTTCACTAGGAGGGCGATAGCGAGATTTTACCAATTGATATCAGTGATTTATAATTAATTATTAATTACAGTGATCTGGCCAAATGATTCCAGTGATTTTGTCATTTTCTTCCAGTGATTTGGACCAATAATACCATTGATTAGAACGAATAATTCCAGTGATTTTGTCATTTTCTTCCAGTGATTTGGACCAATAATACCATTGATTAGAACGTATAATTCCAGTGATTTTGTCATTTTCTTCCAGTGATTTGGACCAATAATACCATTGATTAGAACAAATAATTCCTGTGATATTGTCATTTTCTTCCAGTGATTTGGACCAATAATACCATTGATTAGAACAAATAATTCCAGTGATTTTGTCATTTTCTTCCAGTGATTTGGACCAATAATTCCATTGATTAGAACAAATAATTCCTGTGATTTTGTCATTTTCTTCCAGTGATTTGGACCAATAATATCATTGATTAGAACGAATAATTCCAGTGATTTTGTCTTTTTCTTCCAGTGATTTGGACCAATAATACCATTGATTAGAATGAATAATTCCTGTGATTCTGTCATTTTCTTCCAGTGATTTGGACCAATAATACCATTGATTAGAACAAATAATTCCTGTGATATTGAGGTGTTGTGTCGCTTAGCTTAGCCGTCCAGCGACCACAGTGCACCTCTTTTTCTCTTTTCTTTGCATCATGTGCTGTTTGGGGCCAATTTTTTTACGTGCCTTCCTGTCTAACACTGCATTGCCACTCCTAGATGGGCCAGGTGTTTGTGTCGGCCACTTGGGTCGCATAGTTTAGTCATCCAGTGACCTCGTGCAAATTTTAGGACTAAAAATAATATTGTGACGTGTGAGGTGTTCAGAATAGACTGGAAATGAGTGGAAATTATGGTTATTGAGGTTAATAATACTATGGGATCAAAATGACCCCCAAATTCTATGATTTAAGCTGTTTTTGAGGGGTTTTTGAAAAAAAAACACCCGAATCCAAAACACACCCGAATCCGACAAAAATTTTTCAGGGAGGTTTTGCCAAAACGCGTCCGAATCCAAAACACGGCCGTGGAACCGAATCCAAAACCAAAACACAACACCCGAAAAATTTCCGGTGCACATCTCCCACACAATATTGGAATTCAGCGATCTCAGTTACATACCGTATATACTCCAGTATAAGCCGACTTTTTCAGCACTTTTTTTAAGCCCGCGCAGATACCCCACACTGGTCCAGAAGCCTGTCGGGGTCCCCGGATCTCAGCCAGCACTAATTCCTCAGGCCAGTATAATCCATGAAAAGCGGGAAGACAGCACCATTAAGGGGGCGGAGCTTCCCCTCAGAGTGGACCCAGCAGCGTTTCAGCGCCGTAGTCCATAGAGGATGCTGGGCATCCGCCCTGAGCTTCATTTTCCTGCAAATGTTATTTGGTTCAGTACAACGTTGGTTTTAGTTGAGTACTGCATTGTTACTTGGTAAGTAATGTTTCAGCAGCTGCTAAGTAGTTCAAGCTGGTTAGCTTGATGTGCCTTGTATGTGTGAGCTGGTGTGAATCTCGCCACTATCTGTGTATAATCCTTCTCTCAAAGATGTCCGTCTCCTCGGGCACAGTTTCTAGACTGAGTCTGGTAGGAGGGGCATAGAGGGAGGAGCCAGCCCACACTCTCAAACTCTTAAAGTGCCAATGGCTCCTGGTGGACCCGTCTATACCCCATGGTACTAATGTGGACCTCAGCATCCTCTAGGACATAGGAGAAAATGGCCCGGCGCACATCACTAGTGTAAATACTCCCAGTACCACAAATGTCTTTAACACACTGTAGTTCCCCCAGATGACATTAGGCCATGTGTCAGTTCCCATATGCCACAGTGCCCCCCCCCCCATGCCGGTTATATGGCTACTTGTGGGAGCCCCCAGTGTGTGAGGGCCCCGGGGTGATTCCCCCGGCCGCCCTGTCATTAATCCAGCTCTGGTTACGCATTACTCTTAAGCTCCTGTAGTTGTGTTTTCTTGGCTTTGGAATACGCACAGTGTGAATACACGTAAGATTGTTGCGTTACCGGCTTGCATTCAACGCAGCCCCCAGGACTAAGGGGGATATTTATCATAGATTGGATGGTGATAAAGTGGAGAGAGATAAAGTACCAACCAATCAGCTCCTAACTGTCATTTTTCAAACGCAGCCCGAGACATGGCAGCTAGGAGCTGATTGGCTCTTCTCTCTCCACTAATATAATTTATATTAATATTCTTCTCGAGTTCTTCTATTTTATTTCACAAATCTCAACGTAGTTTCACTAATTACAATGCGCAGGTGTTATCTATCTCATGACCTCCTAAAACAAACCGTCCCTTGTGGAACTACATTTCCCAGCATGGCCTGCCAGGTGCAGAGCAGACTAAAATGGGGAAGGGGTTAGAGGTACACGTACAGCCTATGAGGCTCGCAGCACAGCACCGAGCATACAGGGGTGAACATTTGCACTGTACAGCACACAAGTGTTTTTGTCCTATACTGGCTTTGTAACATTGTGTCAGAGTGTTATTGTTATATTGTGCGGTCTGGTGTATTACGATACTGTGTGAATCATTGACCAGCCTGTAATATCCTATATCCCCAGGAATGAATCACTGCGGCTCACCTTGTCTGCCCCTGTCCCACCTTGGTTATCCACCGATGAATCACTGGTCTTATCTAACACACTCCGGCATAGACCACGTACATAATCCTTATCTCGCAGTATGAGCAATGTTTACTTCTCCACCATAGCTTGCTTCAGATGCGCAATAGTGCGGCCGGGCTCAGCCGTAAACACATGACGACATTTACACTATGTGGTGGACTTTCCCATCTTAAACATGTTCTCTTGGCTGTAAATTGTGCAAACAGGACCGAGGAACGTAATTGGGCAGGTAGATTAAACATGTAGATGGCAATCCAATCCCCGCTAATTAGAGGAGACCTCAATGTAACAAAACAATAATATCCTATCGGGGTCATAAATTCATTCCAGTCACCCGCAGGCAAGTTGGAGCTTATAAGAAGGTAAAACAAACCTGGGGGTATATTTACTAAGATTCGTGTTTCTGCCGAACTGGTGGGAGTTTGAACTCGAATTTTATCGTTCGTATTTTTCTGCAACTTTTTTAAATGATATTTGGGAATTTACTAAGCTGCCGAGTTTTGCTTTTCCGTATTTTCCGATGTTGATGTTATTCGTATTGGCCCTCATTCCGAGTTGTTCGCTCGCAAGCTGCTTTTAGCACCATTGCACACGCTAGGCCGCCGCCTACTGGGAGTGTATCTTAGCATAGTAAAATTGCGAATGAAAGATTAGCAGAATTGCAAATAGAAATTTCTTAGCAGTTTCTGAGTAGCTCCACACTTACTCGGCATCTGCGGTCAGTTTCGTTCCTGGTTTGACGTCACAAACACACCCAGCGTTCGCCCAGACACTCCCCCGTTTCTCCAGCCACTCCCGCGTTTTTCTCAGAAACTGTAGCGTTTTTTCACACACACCCATAAAACGGCCAGTTTCCGCCCAGAAACACCCACTTCCTGTCAATCAGAAAAAAACTCGTAATGCCGTGAGTAAAAAACCAAACTGCATAGCAAATATACTTGGCGCAGTCGCAGTGCGAAAATTGCGCATGCGCAATAAGCGGAAAATCGCTGCGATGCGAAGAAATTTACTGAGCGAACAACTCGGAATGAGGGCCATTGTCGGCAGTGTTTTACGGGAGTGATGAGTAAAACACTGCCGGACATAACACAATGAAGCCCGGCCGGATCAGTGAGATCTGTGCAGGGCTTCATTGTGTACAGTACTAAAAGAGTTAAAAGTGTTTTAAAAAATTGCGTGGGGTCCCCCCTCCTAAGCATAACCAGCCTCGGGCTCTTTGAGCCGATCCTGGTTGTTTATATACCAGGGAAAATTTGACTGGGGTCCCCCCGTATTTAGACAACCAGCACCAGGCTCTTGGGCCGGCCCTGGTTCCAAAAATATGGGGGACAAAAGATGTAGGGGTCCCCCATTTTTTTAAAACCAGAACCGGGCTCCACTAGCCGAGAAGATAATGCCACAGCTGGGGGACACTTTTATACTGGCCCCTGCGGCCGTGGCATTACCCCCACAACTAGTCACCGCTGGCTGGCATACCCTGGAAGAGTGGGGACCCCTTTAAATCAAAGGGTCCCCCCCTCCAGGGACATAAGGGCCAGGGGTGAAGCCCGAGGCTGTCCCCCCCATCCCTGGGCGGTGGATGGGGGACTAATAGCCTTTTTGTGTGTAAAAAAAGAAAATTGCCTTTTGTTGTAGAACTACAAGTCCCAGCAAGCCTCCCCCGCTTGCTGGTACTTGGAGAACCACAAGTAAAAGCATGCGGGGAAATAATGGGCCCGCTGGTACCTGTAGTTCTACAACAAAAGAAATACCCCAAAAAAACAATACACACACACCGTGATAGTACAAATTTATTAAAACACACTTACACACTCACACATACTTACCTACATCCAACGCCAGGTAATCACGTCCCCTTCTCCATGTAGAATCCAAACTTTTACTTGTAAATCCAAAATTCCAATATACTCACCTATTATCCAGTGTTGATCTGTCCTCTTCTGTCCTGAAGTAATCCACGGCCTTGTCAAAAAAAACAAACCAAAAGCCCGATCCTCGCCACTAAAGGGGTTCAATGTTTACACATGGAACCCCTTTTCCCGAATGCCGGGACACCCCGTGACTCCTGTTGCTGGAGATCCCAGCAGCCAATCAGGGAGCGCCACGTCATGGCGCTCTCCTAATTGGCTGTGCAATAATAGCCTGTCAATCAGGAGTAGCGCAGCGGCTATAATGGGGGATCACGCTCCTCCATTCTAGCCTATGATGGGAACTTTGCGGTCGCAAAGTTAATTGGGGTCACCCACTAGTTTTTGTAGACAGTTTGCTAATATGTGTGCATTTTCCGAGTGCCGTCTGACTGCTTCTGTATATTGGGTACCAGTCAGGGGCACCGGAGTGTTTATTGTTTATCATTGGAGTGCTGACCGTAAGCTTCTGTTATATATATATATATATATATATATCCTGCAAAGAAGACTGCGGCACTCAAGGTCTTTAGAAAAAGTCTAGTGTATTTAAATTGTCAGAAACATTCCATCAAATTTAAATACACTTGACTTTTTCTAAAGACCTTGAGTGCCGCAGTCTTCTTTGCAGGATATTGAAACTTTCACTGAAGGCACCAGGGCATAGTTTGGACTTCCGAACAGAGTGCCGGGCTGATTTTGCTGATTATATATATATATATATATATATATATATATACACACACACAACTTACAGAATTATATAGCTAGCGCTCTCAGCCTGCCTGCATGGACCAGTAACCTCGACAGTCGGTGGATCAGGGACGGACTCATGAGATTCTGCCGGCGTTCGTCGGTAGGTCCTATTTCTCAGTTCAGCAGCAGCAGGGGGTGCACCATCACTTGCTGCAGCGCAGGCTGAGTGGTACCAGGCAGGAGCCGTCCTGCCCCCTATTGCGGGTGCTAACAGGGCTCCTGGGACAGAGACGATTGACTCTGCAGAAGCAGTGGGTGCACTGCAGAGCTCCACTGGAAGAGCAGCGGTCACACTTAGATCCCGCTGTGAACACACAGGTGCTGCTGTACATTCAGGTGCCCACTCAGTGCTTGGAGCCCGGAGGCAGGTGACTCCATTGCCTCTGGGAGTTACGCCCCTGATCCGTATCTCAGTCTCCTAGCTACAACTGAAAGATGTATGACATTGGCACGTATGCCCTGCACCTAGCGGGATCTTTGCTGGGTAGTGGTGGGGCCAAGTGGCACAACAGGGGCAAAACTAAGCACTGTGCCCCCTGCACAGGCATAAATAAAAACGCATTGCCGCATCACTGCCAGTGATGGAGAACTATCGGACCGTGATAGTCGACAGAAAGCCATTATCCATCAATGGTCATTCTTACATCAGAGCCCGCCCTCTACAGAATTGTCCACAGATAGCCGCCAGCTCGCTACGCTTTAAGCCAGGCATGTCAAAATCCCAACTGGGCCGAATAATTAAGGTTTAAGTCTGGTCTGCTCTGCAAGAAAAAAAAAGAGTCTTACATAGTCCTGTATATGAAATTTTCAAAGGTTTTTTAGAAAAACCAACAATAAAGTATAATCAAAGAGATGTCGAGTATCGTGAAGAAAACATTTAGTTTAAAGCAGTGGTGCAAGTAGGAAAAATTTCTTAGTGGTACTGGGTGCCAAAAAAATGGGTGTGTGATACACACATGGGGGACAGATACAAATATGCCCTCAGTAGTGCAGTGCCAGATACACATATGCCACCAGTAGTGCAGTGCCAGATACACATATGCCACCAGTAGTGCAGTGCCAGATACACATATGCCACCAGTAGTGCAGTGCCAGATACACATATGCCCCTAAAAGTGCCGGATACACATATGCCCTCAGTAGTGCAGTGCCAGATATACATATTCCCCCTACAGTGCCAGATAACATATGCTCCCACAGTGCCAGATATCTTATGCCCCCACAGTACCAGATAACATATACCCCCACAGTGCCAGATACCCATATGCCCCCACTGTGCCAGATACACATATGCCCCTAAAAGTGCCAGATACACATATGCCCACACTGTGCCAGATATACATATGCCCACACTGTGCCAGATCACATATTCCCCCACAGTGCCAGATATACATATGCCCCCACAGTGCCAGATATACATATGCCCCCACAGTGCCAGATACACATATACCCACACTGTGCCAGATACACATATGCCCCCACAGTGCCAGATATACATATGCCCCCACTGTGCCAGATACACATATGCCCCTAAAAGTGCCAGATACACATATGCCCACACTGTGCCAGATATACATATGCCCACACTGTGCCAGATCACATATTCCCCCACAGTGCCAGATATACATATGCCCCCACAGTGCCAGATATACATATGCCCCCACAGTGCCAGATACACATATACCCACACTGTGCCAGATATACATATGTCCCCAAAGTGCCAGATAACATATGCTCCCACAGTGCCAGATAATTTATGCCCTCCACAGTGCCAGATAACATATTCCCCCACAGTGGCAGATACACATATGCCCACACTGTGCCAGATACACATATGCCCACACTGTGCCAGATATACATATGCCCCCACAGTGCCAGATATACATGTGCCCACACTGTGCCAGATACATATCTGCTCCCACAGTGCCAGATAACATGCCTACACTGTGCCAGATACACATATGCCCCCACTATGCCAGATATACATATGTCCCCAAAGTGCCAGATAACATATGCTCCCACAGTGCCAGATAATTTATGCCCTCCACAGTGCCAGATAACATATTCCCCCACAGTTGCAGATACACATATGCCCACACTGTGCCAGATACACATATGCCCACACTGTGCCAGATATACATATGCCCCCACAGTGCCAGATATACATGTGCCCACACTGTGCCAGATAACATATGCCCTCACAGTGCCAGATAACATATGCCCGCACAGTGCCAGATACACATATGCCCACACTGTGCCAGATACACATATGCCCACACTGTGCCAGATATACATATGCCACAGTGCCAGATACACATATACCCACACTGTGCCAGATATACATATGCCACAGTGCCAGATACACATAAACCCACACTGTGCCAGATACACATATGCCCCCACAGTGCCAGATACACATATGCCCCTACAGTGCCAAATATACATATGCCCCCACAGTGCCAGATGCACATCTGCCCCCACAGTGCCAGATAACATCTGCCCCCACAGTGCCAGATACATATATGCCCCCACAGTGCCAGATACACATATGCCCCCACAGTGCCAGATAACATATGCCACCACAGTGCCAGATATACATATGCCCCCTCTGTGCCAGATACACATATGCCCCCACAAAGACAGATACACATATGCCCCCATAGTGCCAGATACACATATGCCCACACTGTGCCAGATATACATATGCCCACACTGTGCCAGATCACATATTCCCCCACAGTGCCAGATATACATATGCCCCCACAGTGCCAGATATACATATGCCCCCACAGTGCCAGATACACATATACCCACACTGTGCCAGATACACATATGCCCCCACAGTGCCAGATATACATATGCCCCCACAGTGCCAGATAACATATGCCCCCACAGTGCCAGATAACATATGCCGCCACAGTGCCAGATAACATATGCCGCCACAGTGCCAGATATACATATGCCCCCACTGTGCCAGACACACATATGCCCCCACAGTGCCAGATACATATCTGCTCCCACAGTGCCAGATAACATGCCTACACTGTGCCAGATACACATATGCCCCCACTATGCCAGATATACATATGTCCCCAAAGTGCCAGATAACATATGCTCCCACAGTGCCAGATAATTTATGCCCTCCACAGTGCCAGATAACATATTCCCCCACAGTGGCAGATACACATATGCCCACACTGTGCCAGATACACATATGCCCACACTGTGCCAGATATACATATGCCCCCACAGTGCCAGATATACATGTGCCCACACTGTGCCAGATACATATCTGCTCCCACAGTGCCAGATAACATGCCTACACTGTGCCAGATACACATATGCCCCCACTATGCCAGATATACATATGTCCCCAAAGTGCCAGATAACATATGCTCCCACAGTGCCAGATAATTTATGCCCTCCACAGTGCCAGATAACATATTCCCCCACAGTTGCAGATACACATATGCCCACACTGTGCCAGATACACATATGCCCACACTGTGCCAGATATACATATGCCCCCACAGTGCCAGATATACATGTGCCCACACTGTGCCAGATAACATATGCCCTCACAGTGCCAGATAACATATGCCCGCACAGTGCCAGATACACATATGCCCACACTGTGCCAGATACACATATGCCCACACTGTGCCAGATATACATATGCCACAGTGCCAGATACACATATACCCACACTGTGCCAGATATACATATGCCACAGTGCCAGATACACATAAACCCACACTGTGCCAGATACACATATGCCCCCACAGTGCCAGATACACATATGCCCCTACAGTGCCAAATATACATATGCCCCCACAGTGCCAGATGCACATCTGCCCCCACAGTGCCAGATAACATCTGCCCCCACAGTGCCAGATACATATATGCCCCCACAGTGCCAGATACACATATGCCCCCACAGTGCCAGATAACATATGCCACCACAGTGCCAGATATACATATGCCCCCTCTGTGCCAGATACACATATGCCCCCACAAAGACAGATACACATATGCCCCCATAGTGCCAGATACACATCTGCTCCCACAGTGCCAGATACACATATGCCCCCAAAGTGCCAGATACACATATGCCCCCAATGTGCTCACCGCTGCTGCTGCTGCCTGGCTGTGTGTGAGGGCAGGGAGAGTGCAGCGCACGCCTCCCCTGCTCCTCAGTCCGGTCTCTGGTGGCAGTATGGGTATCTTAAATCGGGTGCCAGTTCATGAGCCAAAGAGAGCTCGCAGACCAACAGCTTCTGGTCGGCTGCCGGTCCACGAGCTCTGATTGGCTCACGAATCAGCGCCTGATTCAAGATACCTGTGCCGTTGCCAGAGACCGGACTGAGGAGCAGGAGAAGTGCGCACTGTGCTCTCATGCCCTCGCTGCAAGCAAGGCGGTCGGACCGCAAAAGGACACCTGCCCGATCCCTGCCCGCGGGCCGCAAAAGGACACCTGCCCGACACCTGTCCGCGGGCCGCAAAAGGATGCGGGTTGTGAGTTTGACAACCCTGCTTTAAGCCATCAGATAAAGACGTCATGGCGCTGACGGAACAGATGGGAAGTGCCAGGTTTAGTCTGGAGGAGCCAGAAAGAACAATAAGATAACACGGGATCCACTTTGGCTTTAGCAGCCTGTGACAGGTCATTTGTGGGAGCTATTGCATTATGTCACACACAGGCCCTGATTCTGAGTCCTAGGCACATAGTGGCTTGGTATGAGGCTTCCTCTCTGCCTATATGCCCGAGTCAGTGCCGGACGCAATCTGCACGCAATAACGGTGTTCATGTACTGTAGTTGAACGATTTTACGCAAATGTGTATATGCAAAAATTTCCCCAAAATGTCCTTAAGGTGCACGTGTTACGCTGAGAGTAGGCACTGAGAGGCGCTGTTGCGATCTAGACAGACTGTATCACAAATGTGGCAGAAACGTGATGGGCGTTCCCGGGCGGTGGCTAGGATTTAACGCTAAAATGGTCCGCTCAGCGGGCTTATTATTGGAATGCTGCAAACATCACGATTGCCCCATCACGCTGAAATCAATTCTCCCCGTAAATCCTGCAGATCCGAGTTTTGCCACACTCTCCATCAGCAAATTATGAACATTTCCCTTTAGATGAAATCTGCAACAATGCTGTTCAATTAAAAGATGCGAGAACGCCCACTGGGTAACCCGCCCTAGGACCGTTCAAGCAGCCGGATGCCGGGGAGCACGTAGACTAGAAGTGTAGGTATATGAGTCTTGTGAATGCGTCTGATTGGTTCGTTATGTACACAGCAACCAGACATGTATACACCTGAACTGATTAATATCTGTCTGCAAGTCTAGGGAAAGGACTGATGAATCACTGAGCTCTGAGGGAAGGAGACGTTGCACAAGACCGTACTGCGCAGGCCACAGGCAGAACGGGGAGATTTCCAGCACAAAGGACCTGACCGCTGTATGACGCTTTATCATTCCTACTAATCGCAGCGTAATCACTCCTTTCATCACATGTCAATATGAATTACTGCTGAGTAAACGCCGAGGATGGGAAGAGGAGAGGCGCAAAAGGGGCCGGTCCCAGAGTCACCACCAAGTTACAATAATTATATTATCTCTCAAACTGTTTTCATTTCACTTCACAAGAAAATATTAATTTAAAGCATCAGGACGGTCTTCCAGAGAGAATACAGGGGTGGTCTTCAGTATGCCGAATGTCGGGATCCCGGCGCACAGTATACCGGCGATGGGATCCCGACACCCGGCATACTGACAGCTATTCTCCCTCGTGGGGGTCCACGACCCCCCTGGAGGGAGAAAAAATAGCATGGCGTGCTTAGCGCGCCACCGTGCCCACAGAGTGGCGAGCGCAGCGAGCCCGCAAGGGGCTCCTTTGCGCTCGCCACACTGTCGGTATGCCGGCGGTCGGGCTCCCGGCACCGGTATGCTGGTCGCCTGGAGCCCAGCCGCCGGCATACCATACTACACCCAGAATACAGAACTGCGGTGCATTAACTATAGAATGGAAGCTTTCTTATGTTCTTCTAGCGTTCTACAAGGAAGGAGCAAGTAACGTTGTTCAGCTGTATTTTGGGGTGCTAAGATGCAATATTTACTATTCATTGATTTTGATGGTATTTTGGGTACCACCATCAATGTCTATCAGTCTCTAAATCCCGATGCACCGTTCCCCCACAACAAGAAAGCTGAATAAACGCTCTGCACAGATCTCAGGCTTCACCGTTATTTTGTTACAAAAAGTATCATGGATTCCCTACAAATTGCTAAACAACACTAAGGGGGACATTTACTAAGCAGTGATAAGAGCGGAGAAGTGAGCCAGTGGAGAAGTTGCCCATGGCAACCAATCAGCACTGAAGTAACATCTATAATTTGCATACAATAAAATGATACAGAGCTGCTGATTGGTTGATGGAGCAACTTCTCCACTGGCTAACTTCTCCGCTCTTATCACTGCTTAGTAAATGTCCCCCTAAGCTTTTAAGCCCTAAGCCAGTGGTGGCCAACCCGCGGCTCTCGAGCCGAATGCGTCTCTTTCATCCACCGCATGCGCCTCGAGTCGATCTGCTCCTGGCCACCACTGCCCCACACAGTGCGCACACACTGACATAGCCCGGCCGGGCGCACAGACTTCTAAGGTCTCCGGCAGCGGTGTCCATCTTAAACTCGGCGCCGGCCCGTGAGCCAATCAGAGCTCGCGGACCGGCAGCTGGGGCTCCTGATTAGCTGCCGGACCGTGGGCTCTGGTTGGCTCACGGGCCGGCACCGAATTGAAGATAGACACCGCCACCGGAGACCGAGGGGTAGGAGAGGCGCACGCTACGCTCTCCTCCCCTCACAGCAGCAGCGCGGTGAGCAGCACTGGGGGGGGGGCACACTGTGGGGGCATGTGTATCTGCACTGGGGGTATATCTGGCACACTGTGGGGGCATGTGTATCTGCACTGGGGGTATATCTGGCACACTGTGGGGCATGTGTATCTGCACTGGGGGTATATCTGGCACACTGTGGGTGCATGTGTATCTGCACTGGGGGTATATCTGGCACACTGTGGGGCATGTGTATCTGCACTGGAGGTATATCTGGCACACTGTGGGGGCATGTGTATCTGGCACTGGGGGTATATCTGGCACACTGTGGGGGCATGTGTATCTGGCACTGGGGGTATATCTGGCACACTGTGGGGGCATGTGTATCTGCACTGGGGGTATATCTGGCACACTGTGGGGGCATGTGTATCTGGCACTGGGGGTATATCTGGCACACTGTGGGGGCATGTGTATCTGGCACTGGGGGTATATCTGGCACACTGTGGGGGCATGTGTATATGCACTGGGGGTATATCTGGCACACTGTGGGGCATGTGTATCTGCACTGGGGGTATATCTGGCACACTGTGGGGGCATGTGTATCTGGCACTGGGGGCATATCTGGCACTTTGGGGGCATGTGTATCTGGCACTGGGGGTATATCTGGCACACTGTGGGGGCATGTGTATCTGCACTGGGGGTATATCTGGCACACTGTGGGGCATGTGTATCTGCACTGGGGGTATATCTGGCACACTGTGGGTGCATGTGTATCTGCACTGGGGGTATATCTGGCACACTGTGGGGCATGTGTATCTGCACTGGGGGTATATCTGGCACACTGTGGGGGCATGTGTATCTGGCACTGGGGGTATATCTGGCACACTGTGGGGGCATGTGTATCTGGCACTGGGGGTATATCTGGCACACTGTGGGGGCATGTGTATCTGCACTGGGGGTATATCTGTCACACTGTGGGGGCATGTGTATCTGGCACTGGGGGTATATCTGGCACTGTGGGGGCATGTATATCTGCACTGGGGGTATATCTGTCACACTGTGGGGCATGTATATCTGCACTGGGGGTATATCTGGCACACTGTGGGGGCATGTGTATCTGGCACTGGGGGTATATCTGGCACACTGTGGGGGCATGTGTATCTGGCACTGGGGGTATATCTGGCACACTGTGGGGGCATGTGTATCTGCACTGGGGGTATATCTGGCACTGTGGGGCATGTGTATCTGGCACTGGGGGTATATCTGGCACACTGTGGGGGCATGTGTTTCTGGCACTGGGGGTATATCTGGCACACTGTGGGGGCATGTGTATCTGGCACTGGGGGTATATCTGGCACACTGTGGGGGCATGTGTATCTGCACTGGGGGTATATCTGGCACACTGTGGGGGCATGTGTATCTGCACTGGGGTATATCTGGCACACTGTGGGGGCATGTGTATCTGGCACTGGGGGTATATCTGGCACACTGTGGGGGCATGTGTATCTGGCACTGGGGGTATATCTGGCACACTGTGGGGGCATGCACACTGTGGGGGCATGTGTATCTGCACTGGGGGTATATCTGGCACACTGTGGGGGCATGTGTATCTGGCACTGGGGGTATATCTGGCACACTGTGGGGGCATGTGTATCTGGCACTGGGGGTATATCTGGCACACTGTGGGGGCATGTGTATCTGGCACTGGGGGTATATCTGGCACACTGTGGGGGCATGTGTATCTGCACTGGGGGTATATCTGGCACACTGTGGGGGCATGTGTATCTGGCACTGGGGGTATATCTGGCACACTGTGGGGGCATGTGTATCTGGCACTGGGGGTATATCTGGCACACTGTGGGGGCATGTGTATCTGCACTGGGGGTATATCTGGCACACTGTGGGGCATGTGTATCTGCACTGGGGGTATATCTGGCACACTGTGGGGGCATGTGTATCTGGCACTGGGGGCATATCTGGTACTGTGGGGGCATGTGTATTTGGCACTGGGGGTATATCTGGCACACTGTGGGGGCATGTGTATCTGCACTGGGGGTATATCTGGCACACTGTGGGGCATGTGTATCTGCACTGGGGGTATATCTGGCACACTGTGGGGGCATGTGTATCTGGCACTGGGGGCATATCTGGCACTGTGGGGGCATGTGTATTTGGCACTGTTGGGGCATATATGTATCTGGCACTGTGGGAAATATATGTATCTGGCACTGTAGGGACATGTGTATATCTGGCAATGTGGAGGCATTTTTATATGTATGTGGTACTGTACTGGGGCATTATATGTATGTGGTACTGTACTGGGGCATTATATGTATGTGGTACTGTACTGGGGCATTATATGTATGTGGTACTGTACAACATGACTAAAAACGGGGTTATGACACAAGGTCATACTCCTACAAACGTCGTACGGAAAGGTGTGCGCACAAAAGGGGGCGTGGCTTTGTGACAACTAGGCCATGCCCCCATTTTTTGTGAGTGCGCGCATGATAGTGGCTCTTGTCCCTTGACTACGGAACTTTTCTGGCTCTTTGACTCTGACTGGTTGGCCACCCCTGCCCTAAGCCTTTAAGCCTAGGCTGGAAGTGGAAAAGATAAGGGGACTAATTGGTAGAGATGAGCGGGTTCGGTTTCTCTGAATCCGAACCCGCCAGAACTTCATGTTTTTTTTCACGGGTCCGAGCGACTCGGATCTTCCCGCCTTGCTCGGTTAACCCGAGCGCGCCCGAACGTCATCATGACGCTGTCGGATTCTCGCGAGGCTCGGATTCTATCGCGAGACTCGGATTCTATATAAGGAGCCGCGCGTCGCCGCCATTTTCACACGTGCATTGAGATTGATAGGGAGAGGACGTGGCTGGCGTCCTCTCCGTTTAGAATAGATTAGAGAGACACTTGATTTACTAATTTTGGGGAGCATTAGGAGTACTCAGTACAGTGCAGAGTTTTGCTGATAGTGACCACCAGTTTTATTTATAATCCGTTCTCTGCCTGAAAAAAGCGATACACAGCACACAGTGACTCAGTCACATACCATATCTGTGTGCACTGCTCAGGCTCAGGCCAGTGTGCTGCATCATCTATTATCTATATATAATATTATATATATCTGATTATCTGTCTGACTGCTCAGCTCACACAGCTTATAATTGTGGGGGAGACTGGGGAGCACTACTGCAGTGCCAGTTATAGGTTATAGCAGGAGCCAGGAGTACATAATATATTATATAGTGAGTGACCACCAGACACACAGTGCAGTTTATTTAATATATCCGTTCTCTGCCTGAAAAAAGCGATACACACACAGTGACTCAGTCAGTCACATACCATATCTGTGTGCACTGCTCAGGCTCAGGCCAGTGTGCTGCATCATCTATATATATTATATATCTGTCTGACTGCTCAGCTCACACAGCTTATAATTGTGGGGGAGACTGGGGAGCACTACTGCAGTGCCAGTTATAGGTTATAGCAGGAGCCAGGAGTACATAATATTATATTAAAATTAAACAGTGCACACTTTTGCTGCAGGAGTGCCACTGCCAGTGTGACTAGTGACCAGTGACCTGACCACCAGTATATATAATATTAGTAGTATACTATCTCTTTATCAACCAGTCTATATTAGCAGCAGACACAGTACAGTGCGGTAGTTCACGGCTGTGGCTACCTCTGTGTCGGCACTCGGCAGCCCGTCCATAATTGTATATACCACCTAACCGTGGTTTTTTTTTCTTTCTTTATACATACATACTAGTTACGAGTATACTATCTCTTTATCAACCAGTCTATATTAGCAGCAGACACAGTACAGTGCGGTAGTTCACGGCTGTGGCTACCTCTGTGTCGGCACTCGGCAGCCCGTCCATAATTGTATATACCACCTAACCGTGGTTTTTTTTTCTTTCTTTATACATACATACTAGTTACGAGTATACTATCTCTTTATCAACCAGTCTATATATTAGCAGCAGACACAGTACAGTGCGGTAGTTCACGGCTGTGGCTACCTCTGTGTCGGCACTCGGCAGCCCGTCCATAATTGTATATACCACCTAACCGTGGTTTTTTTTTCTTTCTTTATACATACATACTAGTTACGAGTATACTATCTCTTTATCAACCAGTCTATATATTAGCAGCAGACACAGTACAGTGCGGTAGTTCACGGCTGTGGCTACCTCTGTGTCGGCAGTCGGCAGCCCGTCCATAATTGTATATACCACCTAACCGTGGTTTTTTTTTCTTTCTTTATACATACATACTAGTTACGAGTATACTATCTCTTTATCAACCAGTCTATATATTAGCAGCAGACACAGTACAGTGCGGTAGTTCACGGCTGTGGCTACCTCTGTGTCGGCACTCGGCAGCCCGTCCATAATTGTATACTAGTATCCAATCCATCCATCTCCATTGTTTACCTGAGGTGCCTTTTAGTTGTGCCTATTAAAATATGGAGAACAAAAATGTTGAGGTTCCAAAATTAGGGAAAGATCAAGATCCACTTCCACCTCGTGCTGAAGCTGCTGCCACTAGTCATGGCCGAGACGATGAAATGCCAGCAACGTCGTCTGCCAAGGCCGATGCCCAATGTCATAGTACAGAGCATGTCAAATCCAAAACACCAAATATCAGTAAAAAAAGGACTCCAAAACCTAAAATAAAATTGTCGGAGGAGAAGCGTAAACTTGCCAATATGCCATTTACCACACGGAGTGGCAAGGAACGGCTGAGGCCCTGGCCTATGTTCATGGCTAGTGGTTCAGCTTCACATGAGGATGGAAGCACTCAGCCTCTCGCTAGAAAAATGAAAAGACTCAAGCTGGCAAAAGCAGCACAGCAAAGAACTGTGCATTCTTCGAAATCCCAAATCCACAAGGAGAGTCCAATTGTGTCGGTTGCGATGCCTGACCTTCCCAACACTGGACGTGAAGAGCATGCGCCTTCCACCATTTGCACGCCCCCTGCAAGTGCTGGAAGGAGCACCCGCAGTCCAGTTCCTGATAGTCAGATTGAAGATGTCAGTGTTGAAGTACACCAGGATGAGGAGGATATGGGTGTTGCTGGCGCTGGGGAGGAAATTGACCAGGAGGATTCTGATGGTGAGGTGGTTTGTTTAAGTCAGGCACCCGGGGAGACACCTGTTGTCCGTGGGAGGAATATGGCCGTTGACATGCCAGGTGAAAATACCAAAAAAATCAGCTCTTCGGTGTGGAGGTATTTCACCAGAAATGCGGACAACAGGTGTCAAGCCGTGTGTTCCCTTTGTCAAGCTGTAATAAGTAGGGGTAAGGACGTTAACCACCTCGGAACATCCTCCCTTATACGTCACCTGCAGCGCATTCATAATAAGTCAGTGACAAGTTCAAAAACTTTGGGTGACAGCGGAAGCAGTCCACTGACCAGTAAATCCCTTCCTCTTGTAACCAAGCTCACGCAAACCACCCCACCAACTCCCTCAGTGTCAATTTCCTCCTTCCCCAGGAATGCCAATAGTTCTGCAGGCCATGTCACTGGCAATTCTGACGAGTCCTCTCCTGCCTGGGATTCCTCCGATGCATCCTTGCGTGTAACGCCTACTGCTGCTGGCGCTGCTGTTGTTGCCGCTGGGAGTCGATGGTCATCCCAGAGGGGAAGTCGTAAGCCCACTTGTACTACTTCCAGTAAGCAATTGACTGTTCAACAGTCCTTTGCGAGGAAGATGAAATATCACAGCAGTCATCCTACTGCAAAGCGGATAACTGAGTCCTTGACAACTATGTTGGTGTTAGACGTGCGTCCGGTATCCGCCGTTAGTTCACAGGGAACTAGACAATTTATTGAGGCAGTGTGCCCCCGTTACCAAATACCATCTAGGTTCCACTTCTCTAGGCAGGCGATACCGAGAATGTACACGGACGTCAGAAAAAGACTCACCAGTGTCCTAAAAAATGCAGTTGTACCCAATGTCCACTTAACCACGGACATGTGGACAAGTGGAGCAGGGCAGGGTCAGGACTATATGACTGTGACAGCCCACTGGGTAGATGTATGGACTCCCGCCGCAAGAACAGCAGCGGCGGCACCAGTAGCAGCATCTCGCAAACGCCAACTCTTTCCTAGGCAGGCTACGCTTTGTATCACCGCTTTCCAGAATACGCACACAGCTGAAAACCTCTTACGGCAACTGAGGAAGATCATCGCGGAATGGCTTACCCCAATTGGACTCTCCTGTGGATTTGTGGCATCGGACAACGCCAGCAATATTGTGTGTGCATTAAATATGGGCAAATTCCAGCACGTCCCATGTTTTGCACATACCTTGAATTTGGTGGTGCAGAATTTTTTAAAAAACGACAGGGGCGTGCAAGAGATGCTGTCGGTGGCCAGAAGAATTGCGGGACACTTTCGGCGTACAGGCACCACGTACAGAAGACTGGAGCACCACCAAAAACTACTGAACCTGCCCTGCCATCATCTGAAGCAAGAAGTGGTAACGAGGTGGAATTCAACCCTCTATATGCTTCAGAGGTTGGAGGAGCAGCAAAAGGCCATTCAAGCCTATACAATTGAGCACGATATAGTAGGTGGAATGCACCTGTCTCAAGCGCAGTGGAGAATGATTTCAACGTTGTGCAAGGTTCTGATGCCCTTTGAACTTGCCACACGTGAAGTCAGTTCAGACACTGCCAGCCTGAGTCAGGTCATTCCCCTCATCAGGCTTTTGCAGAAGAAGCTGGAGACATTGAAGGAGGAGCTAACACGGAGCGATTCCGCTAGGCATGTGGGACTTGTGGATGCAGCCCTTAATTCGCTTAACAAGGATTCACGGGTGGTCAATCTGTTGAAATCAGAGCACTACATTTTGGCCACCGTGCTCGATCCTAGATTTAAAGCCTACCTTGGATCTCTCTTTCCGGCAGACACAGGTCTGCTGGGGTTGAAAGACCTGCTGGTGACAAAATTGTCAAGTCAAGCGGAACGCGACCTGTCAACATCTCCTCCTTCACATTCTCCCGCAACTGGGGGTGCGAGGAAAAGGCTCAGAATTCCGAGCCCACCCGCTGGCGGTGATGCAGGGCAGTCTGGAGCGACTGCTGATGCTGACATCTGGTCCGGACTGAAGGACCTGACAACGATTACGGACATGTCGTCTACTGTCACTGCATATGATTCTCTCAACATTGATAGAATGGTGGAGGATTATATGAGTGACCGCATCCAAGTAGGCACGTCACACAGTCCGTACTTATACTGGCAGGAAAAAGAGGCAATTTGGAGGCCCTTGCACAAACTGGCTTTATTCTACCTAAGTTGCCCTCCCACAAGTGTGTACTCCGAAAGAGTGTTTAGTGCCGCCGCTCACCTTGTCAGCAATCGGCGTACGAGGTTACATCCAGAAAATGTGGAGAAGATGATGTTCATTAAAATGAATTATAATCAATTCCTCCGCGGAGACATTGACCAGCAGCAATTGCCTCCACAAAGTACACAGGGAGCTGAGATGGTGGATTCCAGTGGGGACGAATTGATAATCTGTGAGGAGGGGGATGTACACGGTGATATATCGGAGGGTGAAGATGAGGTGGACATCTTGCCTCTGTAGAGCCAGTTTGTGCAAGGAGAGATTAATTGCTTCTTTTTTGGGGGGGGTCCAAACCAACCCGTCATATCAGTCACAGTCGTGTGGCAGACCCTGTCACTGAAATGATGGGTTGGTTAAAGTGTGCATGTCCTGTTTTGTTTATACAACATAAGGGTGGGTGGGAGGGCCCAAGGACAATTCCATCTTGCACCTCTTTTTTCTTTTCTTTTTCTTTGCATCATGTGCTGATTGGGGAGGGTTTTTTGGAAGGGACATCCTGCGTGACACTGCAGTGCCACTCCTAGATGGGCCCGGTGTTTGTGTCGGCCACTAGGGTCGCTAATCTTACTCACACAGCTACCTCATTGCGCCTCTTTTTTTCTTTGCGTCATGTGCTGTTTGGGGAGGGTTTTTTGGAAGGGACATCCTGCGTGACACTGCAGTGCCACTCCTAGATGGGCCCGGTGTTTGTGTCGGCCACTAGGGTCGCTAATCTTACTCACACAGCTACCTCATTGCGCCTCTTTTTTTCTTTGCGTCATGTGCTGTTTGGGGAGGGTTTTTTGGAAGGGCCATCCTGCGTGACACTGCAGTGCCACTCCTAGATGGGCCCGGTGTTTGTGTCGGCCACTAGGGTCGCTAATCTTACTCACACAGCTACCTCATTGCGCCTCTTTTTTTCTTTGCGTCATGTGCTGTTTGGGGAGGGTTTTTTGGAAGGGACATCCTGCGTGACACTGCAGTGCCACTCCTAGATGGGCCCGGTGTTTGTGTCGGCCACTAGGGTCGCTTATCTTACTCACACAGCGACCTCGGTGCAAATTTTAGGACTAAAAATAATATTGTGAGGTGTGAGGTATTCAGAATAGACTGAAAATGAGTGTAAATTATGGTTTTTGAGGTTAATAATACTTTGGGATCAAAATGACCCCCAAATTCTATGATTTAAGCTGTTTTTTAGTGTTTTTTGAAAAAAACACCCGAATCCAAAACACACCCGAATCCGACAAAAAAAATTCGGTGAGGTTTTGCCAAAACGCGTTCGAACCCAAAACACGGCCGCGGAACCGAACCCAAAACCAAAACACAAAACCCGAAAAATTTCAGGCGCTCATCTTTACTAATTGGTCCCCCAAACTTCCAATAACCAGTATTAGGCTTTACCTAACGTGGTCAGCATGGGGCGGAAACCTCCAGGATAGTGGCGCTATATCCGGTGCGGTGGGTGCAGGGGGTTAATAAATACTGATAAGATTGTTCTTTACTGGCACAATGCAATACAGGCCTAGCTAGCCCTGTCATGCCCTATTTTAGTGTTTCCTAACTTCAGAACCCATGGCATACTAACAGTCCAGGTTTTAGTGATATCCAGGTTTGAGCCCAGAAGGCATGGGCATAGCTACAATAGGTGCAGGGAGTGCAGCTGCTATGGGGCCCAGAGCTGAGAGGAGCCACCTTCCCTGTCACAGTTACATGTGTTATATACAGGGTGTAGTTACCATAGGTGCAGGGAGTGCAGCTGCAATGGGGCCAGAGCTGAGAGGGGCCCCTTCCCTGTCACAATTACATGTGTAATATACAGGGTGTAGCTACCATAGGTGCAGGGAGTGCAGCTGCTATGGGGCCAGAGCTGAGAGGAGCCACCTTCCCTGTCACAGTTACATATGTTATATACAGGGTGTAGCTATCATAGGTGCAGGGAGTGCAGCTGCTATGGGCCCAGAGCTGAGAGGGGCACCTTCCCTGTCACAGTTACATGTGTTATATACAGGGGTGTAGCTACCATAGGTGCAGGCAATGCAGCTGCTATGGGGCCCAGAGCTGAGAGCAGCCACCTTCCCTGTCACAGTTACATATGTTATATACAGGGTGTAGCTACCATAAGTGGAGGCAGTGCAGCTGCTATGGGGCCAGAGCTGAGAGGGGCCACCTTCCCTGTCACAGTTACATGTGTTATATACAGGGCGTGGCTATCATAGGTGCAGGGAGTGCAGCTGCTATGGGGTCCAGAGCTGAGAGGGGCCACCTTCCCTGTCACAGTTACATGTGTTATATACAGGGTGTAGCTACCATAGGTGCAGGGAGTACAGCTGCTATGGGACCCAGAGTTGAGAGGGGTCACCATCCCTGTTACAGTTACATGTGTTATATACAGGGTGTAGCTACCATAGGTGCAGGGAGTGCAGCTGCTATGGGGCCCAGAGCTGAGAGGAGCCACCTTCCCTGTCACAGTTACATGTGTTATATACAGGGTGTAGCTACCATAGGTGCAGGGAGTGCAGCTGCTATGGGACCCAGAGCTGAGAGGGGCCACCTTCCCTGTCACAGTTACATGTGTTATATACAGGGTGTAGCTACCATAGGTGCAGGGAGTGCAGCTGCTATGGGGCCCAGAGCTGAGAGGAGCCACCTTCCCTCTCACAGTTACATGTGTTATATACAAGGGTGTAGCTACCATAGGTGCAGGGAGTGCAGCTGCTATGGGGCCAGAGCTGAGAGGGACCACCTTCCCTGACACAGTTACATGTGTTATATACAGGGCGTAGCTACCATAGGTGCAGGGAGTGCAGCTGCTATGGGGCCAGAGCTGAGAGGGGCCACCTTCCCTGTCACAGTTACATGTGTTATATACAGGGTGTAGCTACCATAGGTGCAGGGAGTGCAGCTGTTATGGGGCCCAGAGCTGAGAGGGGCCACCTTCCCTGTCACAGTTACATGTGTTATATACAGGGCGTAGCTACCAAAGGTGCAGGGAGTGCAGCTGCTATGGGGCCAGAGCTGAGAGGGGCCACCTTCCCTGACACAGTTACATGTGTTATATACAGGGGTGTATCTACCATAGGTGCAGGGAGTGCAGCTGCTATGGGGCCCAGAGCTGAGAGAGGCCACCTTCCCTGTCACAGTTACATGTGTTATATACAGGGCATAGCTACCATAGGTGCAGGGAGTGCAGCTGCTATGGGGCCAGAGCTGAGAGGGACCACCTTCCCTGACACAGTTACATGTGTTATATACAGGGCGTAGCTACCATAGGTGCAGGGAGTGCAGCTGCTATGGGGCCAGAGCTGAGAGGGGCCACCTTCCCTGTCACAGTTACATGTGTTATATACAGGGTGTAGCTACCATAGGTGCAGGAAGTGCAGCTGTTATGGGGCCCAGAGCTGAGAGGGGCCACCTTCCCTGTCACAGTTACATGTGTTATATACAGGGCGAAGCTACCATAGGTGCAGGGAGTGCAGCTGCTATGGGGCCAGAGCTGAGAGGAGCCACCTTCCCTGACACAGTTACATGTGTTATATACAGGGGTGTATCTACCATAGGTGCAGGGAGTGCAGCTGCTATGGGGCCCAGAGCTGAGAGAGGCCACCTTCCCTGTCACAGTTACATGTGTTATATACAGGGCGTAGCTACCATAGGTGCAGGGAGTGCAGCTGCTATGGGGCCAGAGCTGAGAGGGGCCACCTTCCCTGTCACAGTTACATGTGTTATATACAGGGGTGTAGCTACCATAGGTGCAGGGAGTGCAGCTGCTATGGGGCCAGAGCTGAGAGGGGCCACCTTCCCTGTCACAGTTACATGTGTTATATACAGGGCGTAGCTACCATAGGTGCAGGGAGTGCAGCTGCTATGGGGCCAGAGCTGAGAGAGGCCACCTTCCCTGTCATAGTTACATGTGGAATATACATTTTTCGCCATTGGGTGGTAAGTAGGGGTCCTTTCAAACTTTTTCCTTGGGGCCTGCAATATATCTAGGTATGCCCCTGGACCTGATCATTGTAGTGCGGTATAAAATGAACTGGAGGGCATTTTAATGTTAATGTAATGAGGCACAATATGAACGGGGAGCACTATATATAATAATGTGAGTTGGGGGTACTGTGCGGCATAATGTGTACTGGCAGCTCTGAAATGTGACATAGGGTGAAATTAAGCACTACTGCGATTCATGAAAGAAACTAGGGCACTACTATAGGGTATAACATTAAATAAGGCTCTACTATGGCTCAGACAATGAATTAGGGCACTATTATAGGGCATAAAATGAACAACTGCTGCAGAGAAGTGTCTCTCTAGAAGCATTGGGATGGGAGCCCTTCAAAATGTTGCTTTGGGACCCATAAATGCCTGGTTACGCCCCTGCCAGAAGGTTAAATCAAAATAACCGAGATACTTATTAAGTCACCTGTGCTGAAATATGGCTATCCTCAGTACAGTTAGCGTGCCATGAAGACTGTTGTTGGGATCCCCTGTCCTATTTAAATGGCTACCAGGCCATGCTGGCGCTTGAAGAACCACAAGTGGCAGCATGCTCTGGCAGACTGGGCCCTGCTAGGCCCTCCAGTGTACCTCCCTTAAAATAATACTATACAAACCATCCCTCCCTGGCTTTTGCCACCTTTATAATTTTGCTACGATGTGTAGGATAACTTATGTTGCCCCCTCCAGGCAAAGAGTTGCTGCCCCTGTCTGCGCAGAGTAATGAGCCAGGAAACAGCATTTACCATGCATTGCCATGAAGAGAGAATAGACGCCAGGTTCCTGGGGCAGCTATAACCTGGGCGTAGAAATTGCCATCGCCATAAAGGGTTACTTATAGGCACATTTTTGTTACCGATTACGTTTCTTACCTAAAAAGAGTTTTAAATGCAATAACAATTTGCTGAACACGCCCAGAAGATTAAAAATAAACTAAAAACATATTATGACAAGAGTATAACATCCGATACGACCGACTTAATGTCGCGCACAGTGATCTACTCCTGTTCTCACTGATTCCTAATTGGAGTAACCTGCGCTGAATTAATGATCTGTCTGCCCAGTGAAAAGTCCTGTAGGAAGGTATGCAATCTCCTCTCATAATAATGCAGCCGCTATGCAGAAGCTGCCCGTCCAGGCTGCAGCAATATTGGCTCTATCTGTGATGTGACACGACTCTGGGAAGGAGCATTGACCCAGCAGTTGGTTATGTTAATGTGTCAATTAAGGAGCTGGAAGGAAGCGAGCGAAAGCAGATTAAATAATTTCACATCATTTTTACATCTCTTCCATGCAGATCAATTTTCCGCCTGCGGCCGGCACAGTGTAAGGCCCATATACACATTAAAGTCTTAAGTGCGCTCTGTCGGCGGTGTTTTACATCTGCAAGCATAAACACAAAACGGACCAAATTAACAGTTTGATACATGTAAATGTTTAATTTTATAGATATTTCCTTTAATCAGCAAATTTACCCAAACCGCAAAATCAGAAGTTAGTGAATATACAGCCGTCGATTTAATTATATGTCTACATAAACAATTATTGTGCCGTTATCCACTATAGCGTTGTGGAGAGTGAACGTTATAACGAGATTTATGGTAAGAACTTTACCGTTGTTAAATCTCTTTCTGCGGGGTACACTGGGTTCCACAGGGAATAACATTGGGGTGTAGACTAGGATCTTGATCCGAGGCACCAACAGGCTAAAAGCTTTGACTGTTCCCAGAATGCATAGCGCCACCTCCTCTATAACCCCGCCTCCGTGCACAGGAGCTCAGTTTTGTTAACCAGTCCAATGCAGTAGCAGGTAAAAGAGACGACAACCGTTAGTAGCCACGTACACCACATTCTCACAACAGGAGAAGGTGTCAGTGGCTAATTCCATACAAACCCAAAGAAGCTAAGTGCGTCAGGGTGGGTGCCTTGTGGAGCCCAGTGTACCTCGCAGAAAGAGATTTAACAACGGTAAGGTCTTACCATAAATCTCGTTTTCTGCAGCGGGATACACTTGGTTCCACAGGGAATAACATCGGGGATGTCCTAAAGCAGTTCCTCATGGGAGGGGACGCACTGTAACGGGCACAAGAACCCGGCGTCCAAAGGAAGCATCCTGGGAGGCGGAAGTATCGAAGGCATAGAACCTTATGAACCTTATGAACGTAGCCGTCTTGCACAATTGTTGAAGGGTCGCACCACGGCGGGCCGCCCAAGAAGGTCCAACAGACCGAGTAGAATGGGCCTTGATGGTAGTAGGAGCTGGAAGGCCAGCCTGTACATAAGCTTGTGCAATCACCATTCTAATCCATCTGGCCAGGGTCTGCTTATTCGCAGGCCAGCCACGTCTGTGAAAACCAAACAGTACAAAGAGAGAATCGTACTTCCGAATGGAGGCAGTTCTCTTCACATAGATACGGAGAGCCCATACCACATCCAAAAACCCAAAGACCTCTCTTTGGAAGACAATTCAGGAGAGGCAAAATCCGGAACCACGATTTCTTGATTAAGGTGGAAAGAAGACACCACCTTAGGTAGGTACCCAGGACGTGTTCGAAGAATCGCCCGGTCACAGTGAAAAATCAGATAGGGGGACCTACAGGACAAGGCACCCAAATCCGACACCCGTCTAGCAGAGCCAATAGCCAGCAGAAACAATACCTTAAGAGAAAGCCACTTAAGGTCTCCAGATTCAAGAGGCTCAAATGGAGACTCTTGTAATGCCTCTAGAACCACAGACAAGTCCCAAGGAGCCACAGGCAGGACATAGGGAGGTTGAATCCGTAAAACACCCTGAGTGAATGTATGAACATCAGGCAGAGTTGCAATTTTTCTCTGGAACCAAACAGACAAGGCAGAAATATGAACCTTGATGGAGGCCAGACGAAGGCCCAAGTCCAGGCCCTGTTGTAGAAAGGCCAAAATTTTGGCCGTACTAAACTTGTAAGCGTCATGATTGTTAGATGCCCACCAAGCAAAGTAAGAATTCCAGACCCTATGATAAATCCGAGCAGAAGCCGGTTTACGGGCCTTCAACATGGTTTGAATGACCGCCTCAGAAAATCCTTTGGCCCTCAGAACGGAAGCTTCAAGAGCCACGCCGCCAAAGCCAACCGGGCAAAATCCTGATATACACAGGGGCCCTGAACGAGGAGATCTGGGTGCTGCAGAAGTAGAAGGGGACTCTCTATCAA
Organism: Pseudophryne corroboree; assembly: GCF_028390025.1. Classification (NCBI taxonomy): domain Eukaryota; kingdom Metazoa; phylum Chordata; class Amphibia; order Anura; family Myobatrachidae; genus Pseudophryne; species Pseudophryne corroboree. The sequence goes on along the minus strand of NC_086450.1, from coordinate 11,569,592 downwards.
GAGACCCTGAAGATCTGAGAACCAATGCCATCTGGGCCACGTGGGAGCGATAAGAAGCAGGAGTCCTCCTTCTTGCTTGAACTTCCTTATTACTCTGGGCAGGAGTGACACCGGAGGGAACACATATGGCAGCTGAAAGTTCCATGGAATTGCCAGTGCGTCCACGAGCGCTGCTTGAGGATCCCTTGCCCTTGCTCCGAAGACCGGAACCTTGTGATTTTGTCGAGACGCCATCAGGTCCACATCTGGGAGGCCCCACTTGTCCACTAGGAGTTGAAATACTTCTGGTTGGAGGCTCCACTCTCCGGCGTGTATGTACTGACGACTGAGGAAGTCCGCTTCCCAAATTAGGACCCCCGGAATGAACACTGCCGATATGGCTGGCAGATGGAGTTCTGACCACTGAAGAATCTTTGATACTTCCCTCATTGTCATGCGGCTTCGAATGCCGCCTTGATGATTTATGTATGCCACCGTGGTGGCGTTGTCCGACTGTACTTGAACAGGTCTGTTCTGTATTAGATGCTGGGCCAAGTTCAGTGCATTGAACACCGCCCGCAGTTTCAGAATGTTTATTGGGAGGAGAGACTCCTTCTTGGTCCACCGACCCTGAAGGGAGTGTTGCTCCAAGAACCGCGCCCCAACCTCTCAGACTGGCATCCGTCATCAGAAGGACCCAGTTGGAGATCCAGAAGGAACGACCCCCGCTCAATCATTGGTCCTGCAGCCACCAGCTCAGTGACAGATGGACCTCCGGAAACAAGGAGATCATGTGAGACCTGATCCGGTAAGGCAGGCCGTCCCACTTGGCAAGAATCAGTTTCTGCAGAGGGCGGGAATGGAATTGAGCATACTCCACCATGTTGAAAGCCGACACCATGAGACCTAGCACTTGCATCGCCGAATGTATCGACACTTGCGGACGAGATAGGAAGCATCGAATCCTGTTCTGAAGTTTCAGGACCTTCTCCAGAGACAAGAACAACCGCTGGTTGAAAATGGGCCGAGAGGACCCATTCGTGTCGGGACTAGGAACAGCGGTGAATAGTACCCGTTGCCTCTCTGAGCCAGAGGCACCGGTACCATGACTCCTGTGTCCAGGAGGGACTGTACCATCGAATGAAGAGTTTTTGCCTTCACCCGATCTGAAGGAACGTCTGTCAGACAAAATCGTTGAGGGGGACGATTCCTGAAGGATATGGCATAACCGTGAGTGACGACTTCCCGTACCCAGGCGTCGGAAGTGGTCTTCAACCATTCCTGGGTAAACCCTAGAAGTCGGCCTCCCACCCTGGGATCCCCCAGAGAGAGGCCCGCCCCGTCATGCAGCAGGCTTGTCAGTTTTGGAAGCAGGCTGACGGGCAGCCCAGGCACGTTTAGGTTTGGGCTTAGTGATTTTGGAAGTGCGAGCCTGTTTCGGGTATGCCTGACCTTTTGCTTTACCTGAAGGACGAAAGGAGCGAAAGGAAGTACTCTTAACCTTCAGCACCAAAGAAGCAGTACTAGGTAGACACGCTGTTTTAGCAGAAGATAAGTCAGCCACTATCTTGTTGAGGTCCTCTCCAAAAAGAATGTCTCCCTTAAAAGGGAGCACCTCCATGGTTTTCTTAGAATCCAGATCTACAGACCAGGATCGTAACCATAGAATCCGGCAAGCCAAAATGGACGTAGTAGAAGCCCTGGCCTCCAGAATGTTGGCATCAGAAGCCGCCTCTTTAATGTAATGAGAGGCTGGGACAATATACGAGAGACATTGTCTAGCATTATCAGAAAAGTTGGGAGGCATCTCAGCTTCCACCTCCTGAGCCCACACTTCAGTAGCCTCTGCAGCCCAAGTCGCTGCAATAGTGGGTCGATGCGCAGCACCTGCTAGGGTGTAAATCACTTTTAAACAACCCTCCACACGCTTATCCGTCAGTTCCTTCAGAGAGGTGACGGTAGTTACAGGCAGAGCTGAGGATACCACCAGCTGCGGCACTTGCGAATCCACTGGCGGGGGTGTTTCCCATTTTTAATTACTGTAGCTCCGCAGCGAGGGGATAGCGAGCCAGCATCTTCTTGTGAGGTCTGAATTTCTTTCCTGGATTTTCCCAGGATTCCTGATGTATGTCAACTAAATGGTCAGAGTGAGGTAAAACTTGTTTAACAACCTTCTGACGTTTAAATCTGCCCGGTTTCTTAGGGGCAGCGTCAGGCTCTGGGTCATCAGTAATTTGAAGAATTAGCCTGATAGCCTCCAATAAGTCAGGAACATCCACTTGTGAGACAGATTCCCCATCAGAAGTATCTGGATCAGTGTCTGTGGGGTCAGTATATACGCCATCCTCATCAGACGAGGTATCTGGGACGTGGGTGGATTGTGAGGAAGTAATGGCCCGCTTAGAGGACCCTTTAATCTTAGGCGGGCGAGGGTTAGATTTCTGTTTATTCAGTGATTGGTTCAATTGCTGTAACTGAGTGGACAGGTGATCTGCCCATGGCGGAGTAACCGCAGGGACCATAAGCGGTTGTACCGGCACAGGAGGTCCCATAGGAGGCGTAAGTTTAGTTACCAGTGTACTTAATAATGTGGAGAAAGTAGCCCAAGGGGAGTCATTTTGAACTCCCGTTTCCACGGTCCCACTGGGGGTTAGAGAACCCCCAGAACCTGGACCCTCAGCTGCTATGTTTTTCTCTAATGTGTCTGTAGGCTCACCACCACGCGACGTGTGATCAGCCCCAGCTCCGTCGCCCTTTGTAGCTGACATATCTGAAAGCTCAATTTACGGGCAACCTAGTACAATATCAGCAGTCTAATACCGTAACAAGAACCCCGTGTGCAGTGTATTAGCACAAACAGAGGATTTAAGAGGTATATGGTGACTGAAAATCACAGAGAAAAATACACAATAAGTATATCCTGTGAACTACCTATATTAAACAATAACACTGACACACTTAGCCCCCTCAGGGTACAGAATATAGGGATAGCAATCTGAGTGAGATACACGAAATGGAGGTCACACAGCAGCTACATGCACACACACACAGTCACATTGTACAATGCAGAAATTATGACATGCTTATAAAACTGCACTGGACTAGCAATACTAAGTATAGCTATATACTCAATAGATATAACAATGCACAGTTAATACTGGATATATATCACAGGGGCAAATGCAGGATTTTTAGGAGGGGGTTTCCATTCATGTTTTATTTATCTAATATAGAGATACGTTTAATATGCCGGCGGTCAGGATACTTATGCTGGAATTGCGACAGCCAACATTGCCGCTAGCCGGAATCCCGGTGCAACAGGGCTATTCCCACTTGTGGGTGTCCACAACACACATAGAGTGGGAATAGATGCTATGGCGGGCGCAGCGATCCACCGAGCCTGCAGTGTGACGAGCGCAGCGAGCCTGCAAGGAGACTCATTGCGCTCGCCCCACTCCCGGCATTCTGGCGGACGGGATGCCGTTGTCAGGATATTGACAGCCGACATCCCGTCTGCCGGTAAATCATACTGAACCCCTAATATACATATATCTTTAATGGGGTACCCGGACTCTAGGTCGACACCCATTAGGTCAACATTTAGTAGGTCGACACAGGAAATAGGTCGACACGACCACACTTCACTACACATCCGGGTGGATACTCTGCACTGAACAGAAGTCCCTGTGCACGGTACAGCCAGCAGGCAGGTGCTGCACAGCAGTGGCAGTGTGATCTCTGCCACATCCAGGCTCTCAAGAAGCAGCCGAGTGAGGAGCACAGCGGCTCTGATCACACCCGCAGGAGTCCCGCGGTCAGTGCAGAGATGGAGACGAGGCTGTCTCCATCTCTGAAAAACACATTTGGTCCGTCGGGGGGTTTCCGGGTACTCAGAACCCCCCCCTGCGTGCGCCACTGATATAACCCTGACTAAATGCACTGTTTCTTAACTAACACTGTCAGCAGACATGTAGAATACCTAAGTGTCCTGTAAAATGCACAGCGCTGACAATCAGGCGGCTTTACACAGGAGGATTTGCCCAAACAGACCTAGAACAGCTCAGCATGTGGAAATGGTGCCCAAACGCTGACAGGGAGTGAGGGAGAGGGAGATATGCAGCTCCAGGGCGGGAACATTTACTCTAAATGGTGCCCTGGGGCTGGGGGAGGGGCTATAGGTCAAAGCCTTATCCCCCTGCTGGACTTCACCACCGGGTACTGTGGGCCATGTAACAAACGTTTTTTTAGTAAAACTGACCTGTGCCCTTGCCCTGGTGGTCTAGTGGGGTCCCTGTACTGCCACAGTGTCCACGCCAGCATGCCCGCCCCGCCTCCCACCGGCTGCGCCGGATCGCGGTTTCCAGCGGGTCCTGCCTGAGGGACCCTCTTACCTCCTCCCTGAGTGCGGCCACACGATCCTGGAGAACTTCGGTGGTGTGTGTGCCTGACTGAAGAAAACCGGAGCCTCCGCTGTAAGTACCCAGCAACCAGGGACACGGGAGTGTACAGCGCCGCTGGGGGAGGTGATGGAGCTGCAGCAGGAGATGTCAGACTGACACCTAACACTCACAGTGTCTCTGCTGCAGCCCTTGAAGTCTTCAATATTCACTTATAAAAGCTCTTCTAAGGGCTGCTGGAGCAGCCCCCCTGTTGTATGCCTGCACTGCATGGCACCAACTGCAAAACTGAGCTCCTGTGCAGGGAGGCGGGGTTATAGAGGAGGCGGCGCTATGCATTCTTGGAACAGTCAAAGCTTTTAGCTTGTTGGTGCCTCGGATCAAGATCCTACTCTACACCCCGATGTTATTCCCTGTGGAACCCAGTGTACCTTGCGGAAAGAGATTTAACAACGGTAAGTTCTTACTATTCTACTTTTATTTGCACAAGCACCACACGGGGTGGCGGCTAAAGCTACAATCCACCCCTCCTCCCCATCCCCCAGTGCATTACCCTAATCTCCCCTCCCCGGTCCCTAACCCTCACCCCAATACTTACCCTCACGTCGAGTTTCCGGGGTGGAGTTTCTGAGTGGTGTCAGGATTCGGGCGTCGGTCACCTGACCGCCAGCATCCAGTGAGCCAGGATGAGTTATTTTGGAAAACAACCCCCAGGCCGTTTTTAAGACATCAGTGGGGCAAAGATTAGTTATCTCACTAGGGGCTCTATGTACTAAGCCGCAGAGAGAGATAAAGTACCAACCAACCAGCTCCTGTCAGTTGTCGGACACAGCCTGTGACGTGGCAGTTTGGAGCTGATTGGCTCATACTTTATCTTCGTCCACTTTATCTCTCTCCCAGTCTGAGTACATAGACCCCTAACCCTTTGCAACAGTACGGTGTGATATGAATCTGTCCTCCAAAATTGGTAAGTGTGAGTCTTTTTTTATACAGATTTTGTCACCAGTTCAATTCATTATTACGTGCGCATTTTTTATTTTGCGATGACAAAATGTTTTAGAACAGAGATCGGATTAGACCTTTTGATCTGTTGGGTGTTATTACACATGACGCCAGGCAGGGATAAAAGAACGGGGTTTGGATACAGCTCGGCCATCCTGAGGAAGCCTGCGAGTCAGGCGAAACTAGTAGATTGCGGAGCTATCTCATGTCTGCCGGCAGACACCCGTTCTACTGACCTCCTGTGACTTTGAAGTAAGTGCACCTTATATTCTTGGACATTCAGAACAAAGGCCCTCATTCCGAGTTGATCGGTCGCAAGGCGAATTTAGCAGAGTTACACACGCTAAGCCGCCGCCTACTGGGAGTGAATCTTAGCTTCTTAAAATTGCGACCGATGTATTCGCAATAATGCGATTACTAACTACTTAGCAGTTTCAGAGTAGCTCCAGACTTACTCTGCCTGTGCGATCATTTCAGTGCTTGTCGTTCCTGGTCGACGTCACAAACACACCCAGCGTTCGCCCAGTCACTCCCACCGTTTCTCCGGCCACTCCTGCGTTTTTTCCGGAAACGGTAGCGTTTTCAGCCACACGCCCCTGAAACGCCGTGTTTCCGCCCAGTAACACCCATTTCCTGTCAATCACATTACGATCGCCGGAGCGAAGAAAAAGCCGTGAGTAAAAATACTTTCTTCATAGTAAAGTTACTTGGCGCAGTCGCAGTGCGAACATTGCGCATGCGTACTAAGCGGATTTTCACTGCGATGCGATGAAAAATACCGAGCGAACAACTCGGAATGAGGGCCAAAGAACTGACGATTCCAGCCCTAATACTTGATCCTTATCCAGGAAGGACTTTATACAGGTTGGCTGGTATTAACCAGAACTTTTATTGGACCAATTTCCTGCTTGAGCAGTGACTGAGACATCACGTGCATATTTTCACCTAAGGAATATAAGCATCTATCAAGTGAATAAATCGCTACCTAGCGTATCACTGATGTTTAACCCATTGGACTCACTCTTTATATGATCAATGACTGTGGTATAACAACCACCCCCATATACCTATATGTACCTGAGGAATATAAAGATCTTTCAAGTGAATAAATCGCTATTTAGCGTATCACTGTGTTTTTTATGTTTTTTGTTGTATGTGGTTGTCCTTGTGTATACCGGTATTAGGATCACTTTAGATTTTTAAGAATAGAGAGGACCTGGATATTAGGGTCCATTACACATTTATATATATACTAGGTGCTTCATCGCGCCCTACGGGCGCTCTTCACACCGTCGCAAGGGGCTACGCCCCCTTAACCCTTGCATGCCTTTCTGGGGTTCAATATTTGTATTATATAAAGTATTACCTGCATTCCTTTGTTAGTGGTTAAATATTGCACAATGAAAGGGCGTGCGATGGTGAAGGAGGCGCAGCCCCTTGCGACGGCGTGAACAGCACCTGCAGGGCACGATGTACAGAATGTAGCGGGTGCGGGGGGGACTGCGGATGGTGTCTGTAGATGCTGCAGGTGGAGGGGGGGGGCAGAAGTGGGGGTGGGGCCCGGATGGGTTAGAGTCGGGAAGTGCTGCGGGTGGGGGAGGGGCAGAGGAGTGGGGGATGCAGATTGGGGAGGGGTCCGGAGGCACTGCAGGTGGGGGAGGGGCAGGGGTGCCATGGGTGGGAGAGGGGCAGGTGTGGGGATGTTGTGGATGGGTGAAGGGTTCCGGAGGTGCTGTGGGATGGGAAGGGGCGGGAGTGCCGGGGGTGGGGTAGGGGTCCGCAGGCGCCATGGGTAGGGGAGGGGCAGGTACTGGTGGTGCGGCGCATAGGGAAGGAGGTCCGGAGGTGCTGCTGGTGGTGGAGGGGCAGGTGCGGTGGTGCCATTGGTGGGGGAGGGGTTGGTGAGGGGGGGACCACGGATGGAGGAGGGTGTCTGCAGATGCTGCGGGTGGAGGGGGGCAGGTGTGGGGGGAGACATATAAAGGGGTGGATGGTGGAGGGGGCCTGGAGGTGCTGTGGGTGGTGAAGGGGCGGAGGAGTGGGAGCCGCGGGTGGTGTAGGGGGTCTGGAGGCACAGCGTGTGGGGGAGGGGTGGAGGGGAAGGTGCGGAGGTGTGGTGCATTGGGGAGAGGTCTGGAGGCGCTGCGGGTACTGTACCTGCCAAAAAGGTAGTTGGAGGGTATGCAGTAACAGGGCCAGGACAGGGGTGACAGGGTCAGAACAGGGTTGACGGGGCCAGGACAGGGGTGACAGGGTCAGAAAAGGGGTGACGGGGCCAGGACTGGGGCGACGGGGCCAGGACAGAAATGACAGGGACAGGATAGGGGTGACAGGCCAGGGTAGGGGTGGCAGGAACAGGACAGGGGTGACAGGGCCAGTATAGGGTTGACAGGGCAAGCACAGGGGTAACAGGGCCAGGATAGGGGTAACAGGGCCAGCATAAGGGTAACAGGGCCAGCATAAGGGTGACAGGGCCAGCATAAGGGTGAAAGGGCCAGGATAAGGGTGACAGGGCCAGGATAAGGGTGACAGGGCCAGGATAAGGGTGACAGGGCCAGGATAAGGGTGAAAGGGCCAGGATAAGGGTGGCAGGGCAAGGCCAGGGGTGACAGGGACATGACAGAACACAGGGCACGGGAGAGATTTGTATTAGGGACAAAACAGTGGTGACAGACAGATGTGTCTTACCGGAGTCACTGCTGCTGGCTGCTGCTGTTCCACTCCAACCTGTTGGGATCTGCTGCTGGTGGAGACTTGGCATGGCTGACTCTCTTAGGCTGGAGTCCTGCTTCCTCTGCCCGTCCGCATCCCTCCCCCCCTCCTCAGTCACACACCGCAGACCTCGCGCAGCTGCCGGGCACTGTGGTAAGGGGAGACTGGGAGTGACTGGTTAGCCCCCAGGAGATGCTGCGGCTGGAGGGAGGAGGGGGTCGGAGCCTGCAAGCAGCTCGGACTTCTGCAGCGTTACCCGCCGGCTAAAGTGTGTGAAGGAGCTGGATGCACCTCACTGTGGGTGGCAGCGCTGCAGCTAGCGGTGGGGTTGCCGGGGCTGGAGATAACAGAGGCAGTACGGAACCTGCACAGCGGCAGGTGCTTCACAAAACTGCAGCTAAGAAGCGTGGAGTCTGCCAGAAAGTGACACTCCTCCGCGCCAGAGAGGGGGGGGGGTCAAACACACAGTGAGCCGGTGCCCATCTGTCTGTACGGCATACCCCCTCACACACCCCCATACCTCCCAAATGTCCCGATTTTCGCGGGACAGTCCCATTTTTTTGGGTCTGTCCCGCTGTCCCACCCGCGGGTCGCAGTGTCCCGCGGTAACGGGGGGGTCAGTTGGAAAGCTCCTGTACTCGCAGTTCTGCTTAGCAGAGCAGCGGTGAATAGTGGAGACAGAGGGAGAGGGAGCATTAGGGGGTATGGATTAAGGGGGGGTTCCAGCAGCAGAGCCGGATTAAGGGGGGGGGGGGGGGGGCAGGGGGTGACGTACCGTTGGCCCCACAGTTTTAGGGGGCCCCCCGGCTCGAGTAGCTCTGTCCCAGCTCAGAAGCCCCCCCCCCTGCCAGCAACAACGGCAGCATTGTGCTACTGTCAGCACACGCTGCTGCGTGTTGGCAGGTCTGTGGTGTTGCAGGGAGGCAGCAGTCTCCCTGCTTTCTTCTGCCTGTGCGGGTGTGTAGGGGGGAGCGACCACCTCCTCTGGATTTAGCCCTAGCTGAGGGGCCAAAATTCCATAAAAAAAAAAAAAAAACACGGAATTTGCGTAAGGGGGCGTGGCCTCGCGTCCCGCGATTAGGCCACGCCCCCAACCCACAGCAGGCACAGCAATGAGATAAGGCTCCCCTGTCTCAAGTGCCCTGGCCCCCCCGGACTCATAATCAGCCCCTGGGGGCATGCCAGCAGCTCACAGAGCGCTGGGCATGCCCCCTCACTGACGAAAACGGGGACCCTCCCGTGAAGCCACGCCCCCTTTTCGCCGAGTGTGTGTCCCTCCTTCTGCCTGAAGAAAGCTCCTGCAGAAAGCTGGGAGGTGTGCACCCCTGCCTGTGCCATGCCCATACTATCTGCTTCTGCTCCTAGTCTCCTGTAGATTTGGCCAGATCTGTGACTCATTTGACTAACTCCGCCCACTGTTGTGACTCCGCCCAGCGTTAGCAAATGAATCACAAAGTCACAGATCTGGGCTATTATATAGGAGATATATTGGAAATTTTTATCCTGTGTTAGGTTAATAAAATATTATTTTATTTATAAATTATATTGTTTTTTGAGTGATTTATATTTCTATGAGCAGATATTGCCATTGACCATCGACTCCATACCTGACAACATTAGCGCTGAGAGACATTTTATTCTTTTCTTTAGTGTTTCTGTGGGGATAGTGGAAATCCTCATTTTCGCTCCATAGCAGCTTGAGTTGATCAGGGTAGCACGACAGCGCAGTCCTCTATTCCTTGTTTTAACAGTTATTCAGAGTTAGCAAACCAAAAAACTTAGCAATTGGGCAAAACCATGCTGCACTGCAGGGGGGGGGGGGGGGGGGGGCAGATGTAACATGTGCAGAGAGAGTTAGATTTGGGTGGTGTGTGTTCAAATTGCAGTGTAAATATAAAGCAGCCAGTATTTACCCTGCATAGAAACAATATAACCCACCCAAATCTAACTCTCTCTGCACATGTTACATCTGCCACACCTGCACCAGGCTTCATGGGGAAGGGGCGTGGCCACAAAAGAATGCCAATTCATACTACGGTGTATACTAGTCTCCTCTCCATTATTCAAATTACGCTGTACAATAGCGCCACTACACCTGGTAGAGCCCCTTTTTACACATTACGGCAGACGGCGTGCCTTTTTACATATTACGGCAGACAGCGTCCCCCTTTTTACACATTACGGCAGACGGCGTGCCTTTTTACACATTACGGCAGACAGCGTCCCCCTTTTTACACATTACGGCAGACAGCGCCCCCCTTTTTACACATTACGGCAGACGGCGTGCCTTTTTACACATTACGGCAGACAGCATCCCCCTTTTTACACATTACGGCAGACAGCGTCCCCCTTTTTACACATTACGGCAGACAGCGTCCCCTTTTTACACATTATGGCAGGCAGTCCCCCTTTTTACACATTATGGCAGGCAGTCCCCCTTTTTACACATTATGGCAGGCAGTCCCCCTTTTTACACATTATGGCAGGCAGTCCCCCTTTTTACACATTACGGCAGGCAGTCCCCCTTTTTACACATTATGGCAGGCAGTCCCCCTTTTTACACATTACGGCAGGCAGTCCCCCCTTTTTACACATTATGGCAGGCAGTCCCCCTTTTTACACATTACGGCAGGCAGTCCCCCCTTTTTACACATTATGGCAGGCAGTCCCCCTTTTTACACATTACGGCAGGCAGTCCCCCTTTTTTACACATTACTGCAGGCAGTCCCCCTTTTTTACACATTACTGCAGGCAGTCCCCCTTTTTTACACATTACGGCAGGCAGTCCCCCCTTTTTACACATTACGGCAGGCAGTCCCCCTTTTTTACACATTACTGCAGGCAGTCCCCCTTTTTACACATTACGGCAGGCAGTCGAGAGAGAGAGAGAGTTATACTCACCACCATCGTGCGCCTCTCCTCTCCACACCTCTTCCGTCTTCCTGCGCTGTGCTCTTGGTAGCGCAGAGCATTTTGAATGGGCTGGGGGCGGGCTGGGAGAGACGTCATCTCTCCCAGCACACGGGGGGAGCAGAGGGGGAGCTGTAGCTCAGCCCGGCTACCTATGTGAGTGGTAGCCGGGCAATGCAGCTGGGGGCCGGCTGGTGACAGGGAGACGCGGCCAGGACACCTCAGAGCGGCGGCGGCGATAGCGGCGGGCCGGCGGATGTTGCTAGTGGTCCTGCGCCTCCAGCGCATCTGCGCTGTGTGCAAGGCACCACTAGCACACACCTAGTTACGGCGCTGCTGCAGTGCACATGGTTTTGCCCATTAAAGGAAAATGTTGTTTTGCAATCAACCTTAAATTAGGCCCTAAATTCTGCTCCACCTGCATGTGTACCAATGTGGCTGGCTATACTCACACCCTTTCACCCTAATTCTGACAGCCTCGTCCTCACTAAAGTCTACATTTTAAGCGGAGAACACTTTGCTATGGAAATGAAAGCTACAAAATGTGTCACAGCTGACAGGATAAATACACAAACGAACTATTTGGGAATAATTTTATTATGCAATTAATGTGTTTCCATCAAGCAGTCCTGAAGTCTGAGAAAACACATAAAATGGGTAGAAATGGAAATAGTAATGGCTCCGGTGTAATTCCGAGTCTCTCTGATCTGTTTCTCATTACACGGTAATGTTCTGACAATTACACAATGCATTATCCAGTATTCATTTACAATATTGTCAGAATACGCAGCCATAGGACGACGCTTCCTCTTCTTGTAAAATAGGTCGATTCTCCTGCTGGGTTATCCTGGCCTTTAAATATTTAATGGAAATATGTAATAAGCAACTTAAACGCACCAGTGCACTCACAAACATCCAGTGTGTCTGAGGAGAAAACAAAAGAGTGACAAAGAAGATTTAAAGTGGTGTGATAGACTCTTATTAACTCCCGGAGACCCCACAGCGAAGGGTAATGAGACCGTCAGAGTCAACGTGTCCTCTGAGCTTCCTATGGGCGAGATTGAACCACGAATTCCAAAGACAGGTGAATGATCTGTCATATAGGGGGTAATTCAGACCTGAACGCTCGCTAGCTGGTTTTTGCAGTCCTGCGTTCACATAGTCGCCGCCCACCGGGGAGTGTACTTTAGCTGTGCAAGTGTGCGATTGCATGTGCAGCCCAGCGGTACAGACAGATTTTGTGCAGTGTCTGCATAGCCCGGGATTTACTCAGCCGCTGCGATCACTTCAGCCTGTCCGGGACCGGAATTGACGTCAGACACTCGCCCTGCAAACGCTTGGGAACGCCTGTGTTTTTCCAACCACTCCCAGAAAACGGTCAGTTGCCACCCACAAACGCCCTCTTCCTGTCAATCTCTTTGCGATCGCCTGTGCGAATGGATTCTTCTCACAAACCCATCACAGAGCAACGAACTGCTTTGTACCTCTGCGACGTGCCTGCGCATTGCGGTGCTTACGCATGCACAGTTCTGACCTGATCGCAGCGCTGCCAAGAACGCTAACGAGCGATCAGGTCTGAATTACCCCCATAGTTGTGTCCGATTTGTAAAAACGTTGGATCAGTTTGGGACGTAATTCTAAAAAAAAAAAAAAAAAGTATGAAAGGAAAACAATACAACAAATAAAACTGTGTAATTATACGACTGCAATTCTATAGTCTAAATGTACATACAATGTACCAGTAAAATATTGAAATAATAAATAAAATATTATAATTAATTAATGTTCAATTAATAATAATTTAACTATTCATTATTAACATTAATGTTAGTAATATTCTGTTAAGGGAGAGATGTATCAAACATCGGAGAGAGATAAAGTGGACAGAGATAAAGTGCCAGCCAATCAGCTCCTAATTGCCACATTACAGGCTGTGTTTGAAAAATGACAGTTAGGGGCTGATTGGCTGGTACTTTATCTCAATCCACGTTGGGGTGTATTCAATAAGTGTTGGAAGCTGCAGTCTAGTCTGAAAGACGGCGGCTTCCGACAGGTTTAGGTCGGAAAGGGGTTCGACCTATTCAATGCTGGGCCATTTTTTCCGACAAGTTGGGAATTCTCAACTTGTCGGAAAACACGTGGATTGTCGTATTAGCTGCGGATCCATGTGTTCTGGTTCCAAGGTTTTTGCCCCGGTTCCGACAATGTCAATCCGACTTTTCCCGAGACCGGAGCGGGGACGGCTGAGAAGAGGACCCGCCTGCCGGACGTCTGCCTCCCCAGCATCTGCCTCCCCGCCGGACGTCTGCCTCCGCAGCCCCAGCCTCCCCAGGTACTTGTTGTCGGGTGCGGTCAAATCCGACAGTCGTATTTGTCCGCTTAATTGAATATTGACCTGTCGGATCCTCTCGGTTGGAAAGGATCCGACACGTATTGAATACTGCCCTTTATCTCCATCCAAGGCTTACTAAATAGACCTCAAAGTACCAACCAAACAGCTCCTAACTGTCACGTTACATTTTTTGAGTTTGACAAAATGACAGGAGCTGATTGGTTGGTATTCTTCAGTTTATCTCTCTCCAAGGTTTGATCCATCTTAAATATCACGAGCAGAGAACTGTATTCTCCTACAAAGTCCATATATAAAATGTAGATATTTTTGGTTTTTTTTTTTCAGCTACGACAAATCTCCTCGATGGCACCTAAGCGAAACATGCCAGATATTATAAATGAGGAAGTGTATTACACACAAAAACAAAACTTCCCAAAATGAATCTACAAGCTAGAGTACTATTAGTTATTGTTTCATCCCTCTATACACCGGAGTGTTCCTGTAATCAGACTCACCGAAACGCCAAGAGCTATTTGTTATCTAATTATTTATTCCACAAATATGCACGTACATTAAAATAAAAATTCTTAATATTAATCAAAGAGAGCTCTCAATTGTGCTGCAGGTTTCCCGATGGGTCTGATTCATAGATAAAAGCAGATTAGCATCGCTGGTGCGCAGTGTCGGACCGGGGCATGTAGGGCCCACCGGGGGAATGCAGTGGTAGGGGCCCATGTTAGGGGTGTGGTCAGTCTGCAGAGGAAGTGTGGCCTGCCAGCTCATTGGTTTGACTAACCATTAGAGAGTGCAACGTCTGGGCCCCTTCATAAATATATACAGTAAATTCAGCTGCTGCATGCATGATAATGTACCAGAGTAATAACAGATTAATAACAGCAATGCACTGTAGAAAATACACCATAGTCCAGTATACGGTAACATATGTATAATGTATAATTCAAGTGCACAGTCTGGAACCTGATCCTTAGAGGAGGAGGTGGGCCCCCAGGCAGTGGGGCCCACCGGTGGTTTCCGCTGTAACCCTGTGGGCCAGTCCAGTCCTGCTGGTGCGTATTTGGCCGCAGCAGCTATATGAAAATTTGCTAATGTAGCAAGAGGAATCTTGTGTAAATAGACGCCCCCTGTTTGCTTCTGTGATTCCCTGCTGAATCCTAAAACACAGAATTGTAGTGAGGCTGGCACAGACATGAGAAGAGCAGTGAGGCTGGTACAGACAGGGGAAGAGCAGTGAGGCTGGTACAGACAGGGGAAGAGCAGTGAGGCTGGTACAGACAGGGGAAGAGCAGTGAGGCTGGCACAGACAGGAGAAAAGCAGTGAGGCTGGTACAGACAGGGGAAGAGCAGTGAGGCTGGTACAGACAGGGGAAGAGCAGTGAGGCTGGCACATACAGGGGAAGAGCAGTGAGGCTGGCACACACAGGAGAAGAGCAGTGAGGCTGGTACAGACATGAGAAGAGCAGTGAGGCTGGTACAGACAGGGGAAGAACAGTGAGGCTGGTACAGACAGGAGAAGAGCAGTGAGGCTGGCACAGACATGAGAAGAACAGTGAGGCTGGTACAGACAGGGGAAGAGCAGTGAGGCTGGCACAGACATGAGAAGAGCAGTGAGGCTCGTACAGACAGGGGAAGAGCAGTGAGGCTGGTACAGACATGAGAAGAGCAGTGAGGCTGGCACAGACAGGAGAAAAGCAGTGAGGCTGGTACAGACAGGGGAAGAGCTGTGAGGCTGGCACACACAGGAGAAGAGCAGTGAGGCTGGTACAGACAGGGGAAGAGCAGTGAGGCTGGTACAGACAAGAGAAGAACAGTGAGGCTGGTACAGACATGAGAAGAGCAGTGAGGCTGGCACAGACATGAGAAGAGCAGTGAGGCTGGCACAGACATGAGAAGAGCAGTGAGGCTGGCACAGACAGGAGAAAAGCAGTGAGGCTGGTACAGACAGGGGAAGAGCAGTGAGGCTGGCACATACAGGGGAAAAGCAGTGAGGCTGGCACACACAGGAGAAGAGCAGTGAGGCTGGTACAGACATGAGAAGAGCAGTGAGCCTGGTACAGACGGGGGAGGAACAGTGAGGCTGGTACAGACAGGAGAAGAGCAGTGAGGCTGGCACAGACATGAGAAGAACAGTGATGCTGGTACAGACAGGGGAAGAGCAGTGAGGCTGGCACAGACAGTAGAAGAACAGTGAGGCTGGTACAGACAAGGGAAGAGCAGTGAGGCTGGTACAGACAGGAGAAGAGCAGTGAGGCTGGCACATACAGGGGAAGAGCAGTGAGGCTGGCACACACAGAAGAGCAGTGAGGCTGGTACAGACAGGGAAGAACAGTGAGGCTGGTACAGACAGGAGAAGAGCAGTGAGGCTGGCACAGACATGAGAAGAGCAGTGAGGCTGGCACATACAGGGGAAGAGCAGTGAGGCTGGCACACACAGGAGAAGAACAGTGAGGCTCGTACAGACAGGGGAAGAGCGGTGAGGATGGCACAGACATGAGAAGAACAGTGAGGCTGGTACAGACAGGGGAAGAGCAGTGAGGATGGTACAGACAGGAGAAGAGCAGTGAGGCTGGTACAGACAGGGGAAGAGCAGTGAGGCTGGTACAGACGGGAATAGCAGTGAGGCTGGTACAGACAGGAGAAGAGCAGTGAGGCTGGTACAGACAGGAGAAGAGCAGTGAGGCTGGTACAGACAGGGGAAGAGCAGTGAGGCTGGTACAGACAGGGGAAGAGCAGTGAGGCTGGTGCAGATAGGCGAAGAGCAGTGAGGCTGGCACAGACAGGAGAAGAGCAGTGAGGCTGGCACAGACAGGAGAAGAGTAGTGATGCTGGCACAGACATGAGAAGAGCAGTGAGGCTGGCACAGACAGGAGAAGAGCAGTGAGGCTGGTACAGACAGGAGAAGAACAGTTAGGCTGGTACAGACAGGAGAAGAGCAGTGAGGCTGGTACAAACGGGAAGAGCAGTGAGGCTGGTGCAGATAGGAGTAGAGCAGTGAGGCTGGCACAGACAGGAGAAGAGCAGTGAGGCTGGCACAGACAGGAGAAGAGCTGAGAGGCTGGCACAGACATGAGAAGAACAGTGAGGCTGGTACAGACAGGGGAAGAACAGTGAGGCTGGTACAGACAGGAGAAGAGCAGTGAGGCTGGCACAGACATGAGAAGAACAGTGAGGCTGGTACAGACAGGGGAAGAGCAGTGAGGCTGGTACAGACAGGAGAAGAGCAGTGAGGCTGGCACATACAGGGGAAGAGCAGTGAGGCTGGCACACACACAGGAGAAGAGCAGTGTGGCTGGTAATAACATGAGAAAAGCAGTGAGGCTGGTACAGACAGGGGAAGAACAGTGAGGCTGGTACAGACAGGAGAAGAGCAGTGAGGCTGGCACAGACATGAGAAGAACAGTGAGGCTTGTACAGACAGGGGAATAGCAGTGAGGCTGGTACAGACAGGGGAAGAACAGTGAGGCTGGTACAGACAGGAGAAGAGCAGTGAGGCTGGCACAGACATGAGAAGAACAGTGAGGCTGGTACAGACAGGGGAAGAGCAGTGAGGCTGGTACAGACAGGGGAAGAGCGGTGAGGCTGGCACAGACATGAGAAGAACAGTGAGACTGGTACAGACAGGGAAAGGCTGGTACAGACAGGAGAAGAGCAGTGAGGCTGGTACAGACAGGAGAAGAGCAGTGAGGCTGGTACAGACAGGGGAAGAGCAGTGAGGCTGGTACAGACAGGGGAAGAGCAGTGAGGCTGGTACAGACAGGGGAAGAGCAGTGAGGCTGGTACAAACGGGAAGAGCAGTGAGGCTGGTGCAGATAGGAGAAGAGCAATGAGGCTGGCACAGACAGGAGAAGAGCAGTGAGGCTGGCACAGACATGAGAAGAGCAGTGAGGCTGACACAGACAGGAGAAGAGCTGTGAGGCTGGCACAGACATGAGAAGAGCAGTGAGGATGGCACAGACAGGAGAAAAGCTGTGAGGCTGGCACAGACATGAGAAGAGCAGTGAGGATGGCACAGACAGGAGAAGAGTAGTGAGGCTGGCACAGACAGTAGAAGAGCAGTGAGGCTGGCACAGACAGGAGAAGAATAGTGAGGCTGGCACAGACAGCAGAAGAGCAGTGAGGCTGGTACAGACTTGAGAGGAGCAGTGAGGCTGGTACAGACAGGGGAAGAACAGTGAGGCTGTGTCACGATCCGGGTATCTGGACGCCATTTCTTACCCATCAGATGCCTCCTAAGGCTGGCTCAGCGCTCCAGGACCGGATCCCATCTGTTATCCTAATGTTCACATTCCTGCATCCTCTCCTGTCTCTCTGAGACGCTGTCACAGTAACGCCTTATTACATCTGGCATGGCGTCTCCAGCGGCCTCCGCCGCCGTCCCTGAGCTTCTGCATGCAGAGTGTCAGAGTGGCGATTACGTCAGCCGCGGCCTCCGCTGTGTCCGCGTGGTTGGATGTGCATTTGTCAGCCTGGCGTCTCCTGTCTCCAGTGGCCGGCGCCGCCATTACTGTTTTCATTACCACATGGATTACAAACCAAACTTCCCTCCAAGTGTCTGCATGGGCGCAGCCATCTTGGATTCTGTCAGCTGATCATTTCCTCCAATCTGTTGTCAGTATTGTTAATCTGCATAATTGCCTAGCCAATCCCTTCCTTGCTGCAGGTATAAATACACTGTGCCTGAGCAAGGAAGGCGTCAGTGCTTTGGTTGTCAAACCTAGTTCCTGTTTGTCTCTCTCCTGTGATTGTCTTCCAGGTTCCAGCTCCTGTCTCAAGACTTCCACCATAGAGACCCGCACCAGCATTCCACCTGCGGTGTAGCCTGACTCTCCAATCCATTGTGGATTCATCTGTTTCCAGCTACAACACTACCTGCTTCCAGCTCAGCTTCCAGCAGAGTACAGCTTCCCTTAAAGGGCCGGTGGCCTTTCTACACTTTACCACTCTCCACCGGTATTATTATTTCTCCGCTCTCAAGTTCTACATTTCAGTTCATATTTCATCGCTCCCAAGTTCATTTATTATTTAACTGGTTCCAGCCAGTATCCACTCCGTGCTAACAACAGTCTGGTTCCAGCCAGTATCCACAGCAGCTGTTTTACCTTCAGCAACCCAGCTTTCCTGGAACACCAGCTGGCACAATCCTGGGTTATCTCCATTGCTACAGTCGGGCCTGGTAAGGACTTTCCATCTAGAAGATCATAAGAACTATCTCACACTACCAGTGCCCTGTGGCTCCTGCCATCCTGTAGTACCCAGGAACTGTATTTATTATTTGCTGACTTTTACGTTTTCTTTTACTGCTGCTGTGTTGCGGAGTTGTTATAATAAACATCATTGACTTTTATCTAAGTTGTCGTGGTCACGCCTTCGGGCAGTTATTATTCATGTTACTTACATGTCCAGGGGTCTGATACAACCTCCCAGGTTCCGGTACATCTCAGCCCCTACAACTGAGGCTGCCTCCCGTCAGCTCAGGCCCTCAGTTGTGACAGTAAGCACTGACCTAATGAATCCAGCCGGAGACCAGGATCAAGCGGCCAGGCCGATGCAAGAACTGGCAGCCCGACTAGAACATCAGGAGGCTGCACAGGGCCACATCATCCGCTGTCTCCAGGATCTCTCTACTCGGCTGGATGGGATTCAGACAACTCTCCGTGGATCAGGCGCATCTGGTGCGTCAACCACAGTGACTCCAGCTATAACCCCACCCACCTTACCCATTTCTGCTCCACGTCTTCATCTTCCAACGCCAGCAAAATTTGACGGATCTCCAAGAATCTGCAGGGGATTTCTCAACCAGTGTGAGATTCAGTTTGAGCTACAACCTGGCAATTTTCCCAGTGACCGTACAAAAATTGCCTACATCATCTCTCTTCTCAGTGGCTCCGCCCTTGACTGGGCATCACCGTTATGGGAGAGGTCCGACACCCTGCTATCTTCTTACACTGCATTCGTGTCAACATTCAGGCGCATCTTCGACGAGCCAGGCCGGGTAACCTCAGCTTCATCCGAGATTCTCCGTTTACGCCAGGGGTCACGTACTGTAGGACAATATCTGATACAGTTCCAGATCCTGGCATCCGAACTGGCATGGAACGACGAGGCCCTGTATGCTGCATTCTGGCATGGCTTATCTGAGCTTATTAAAGATGAGTTAGCTACCAGAGACTTACCTTCTAAGTTAGATGAGCTAATCTCACTCTGCACGAAAGTTGATTTACGTTTCAGAGAGAGAGCAACTGAGCGTGGAAGATCATCTGCTCCAAAATCTTCTGCTCCTCCTCCTCGTCAACTGTCACCATCTAAAGATGAGCCCATGCAAATTGGCCGTTCCCGTTTAACTCCTGCTGAGCGCCGAAGACGTCTCTCTGAGTCTCTTTGTCTTTACTGTGCAGCTCCGTCTCACACCATCAATGCCTGTCCCGAACGTCCGGGAAAACTCCAAACCCTAGCTCGCCCAGGAGAGGGCCGGCTAGGAGTAATGATCTCCTCTCCATCTCCTCATGATTGTAATCTCCCAGTCTCGCTTCAAGTTGCTCAACGTTATCGGAACGTCATTGCTCTCCTTGATTCCGGAGCAGCTGGGAACTTTATTACTGAAGCCTATGTTAAACGGTGGTCCCTACCCACCGAGAGACTTCCTTCCTCCTTTTCCTTAACTGCCGTGGATGGCAGTAAAATTTTTGATACTGTTATTGCTCTAAGGACTCTACCAGTTCGTCTGAGAGTGGTAGTTCTTCATTCCGAACTTATTTCACTTTTAGTGATTCCAAGAGCCACACATCCTGTGGTCCTGGGCCTTCCATGGCTCCGTCTTCACAATCCTACAATTGATTGGACGACTACGCAAATCCTGGCATGGGGTTCCTCCTGTGCAGAGACATGTTTGTTTAAAGTATTGCCTGTCTGTTCTTCCTCCCCCAGGTCGTCTGATGTTCCACCTCCTCCATATCAAGATTTCACGGATGTGTTCAGTAAAGCTTCTGCTGATATCCTTCCTCCTCATAGAGAATGGGACTGCCCGATTGATCTCGTTCCAGGGAAGGTTCCACCTCGAGGCCGAACTTATCCGTTGTCTCTGCCTGAGACGCATTCTATGGAGGAATACATTAAAGAGAACCTAGCAAAGGGGTTCATTCGACCTTCTTCTTCCCCAGCCGGCGCAGGCTTCTTTTTTGTAAAAAAGAAAGATGGTGGTCTGCGGCCGTGCATCGACTACAGAGGTTTGAACGACATTACCATCAAGAACCGTTATCCTTTACCCCTGATTACTGAGCTCTTTGACAGAGTTAGCGGAGCTACCATCTTTACAAAGCTGGACTTGCGAGGTGCATACAATCTCATCCGGATCCGTGAGGGTGACGAGTGGAAGACCGCCTTTAACACCCGTGACGGACATTATGAGTACCTCGTCATGCCCTTCGGATTGAGCAATGCTCCAGCTGTCTTCCAGCATTTTGTCAATGAGATTTTCAGAGACATTCTATACCGTCATGTCGTGGTCTATCTAGACGATATCCTCATTTTTGCCAACGATTTAGAGGAACATCGTTTTTGGGTTAAAGAGGTTCTGTCCCGTCTCCGTGTCAATCATCTCTATTGCAAATTAGAAAAATGCGTCTTTGAAGTCAAGTCCATTCCGTTTCTAGGGTACATTGTGTCCGGTTCCGGACTAGAGATGGATCCTGAGAAACTACAAGCAATTCAGAATTGGCCGGTACCCTTAACCCTCAAAGGGGTCCAGAGGTTCTTAGGGTTCGCCAATTATTACCGAAAGTTTATACGAGACTTTTCCACCATTGTGGCGCCTATTACTGCTTTCACCAAGAAGGGTGCTAACCCGTCCAAGTGGTCTGAAGAAGCCATGCAAGCTTTTCATCTTTTAAAACAGAGGTTCATCTCTGCGCCTGTCCTGAAACAGCCTGACATCGACTCTCCTTTCATCCTAGAGGTGGATGCCTCCTCCGTTGGAGTAGGAGCGGTGTTATCTCAGAGGGCTAAAGATGGCCATTTACATCCTTGCAGTTTCTTCTCCCGGAAGTTCTCCCCAGCTGAGCGCAACTATGCCATTGGCGACCAGGAGTTGCTAGCCATCAAGCTCGCTCTAGAAGAGTGGAGGTATCTGTTGGAGGGAGCTTCTCATTTAATCACCATACTTACAGACCACAAGAACCTTTTATACCTGAAGGGCGCACAATGTCTCAACCCTCGTCAGGCCAGATGGGCACTTTTCTTTTCCAGGTTCGACTTTAAACTCCAGTTCTGTCCGGGCTCTCAGAATCGCAAGGCCGATGCCCTTTCCCGCTCATGGGAGCAAGAAAATGAGTCAGAGTCTTCAGACAAGCATCCTATTATAAATCCGTTGGCATTCTCCACGGTAGGGATGGACTCTACGCCCCCATCAGGGAAAAGTTTTGTGAAGCCGATGCTAAGGAAGAAGCTCATGCATTGGGCCCATGCTTCCCGTTTTGCCGGACATACAGGTATCCAAAAAACCCTGGAGTTTATCTCTAGGTCCTATTGGTGGCCAACTCTGAAAAAGGACGTCTTGGAGTTTATTGCATCTTGCCCAAAGTGTGCCCAACATAAAGTATCCCGCCAGTCGCCTGCGGGGCAACTGGTTCCACTATCCGTTCAACGTCGACCATGGACCCACTTGTCGATGGATTTCATTACAGACT
The DNA here is from genome assembly GCF_028390025.1 of Pseudophryne corroboree. NCBI lineage: Eukaryota > Metazoa > Chordata > Amphibia > Anura > Myobatrachidae > Pseudophryne > Pseudophryne corroboree. The sequence continues at coordinate 11,547,561 of NC_086450.1, read as the reverse complement.
TACCCATGTGCAACAAGTTCAATACCATCTGGGTGGTAGTTGACCGGTTCACCAAGATGGCACACTTCATTCCTCTCACCGGTCTTCCGTCAGCTTCCAAGTTGGCTCAAGTATTCATACAAGAGATCTTCCGACTCCACGGTCTTCCTGAAGAAATTATCTCAGATCGAGGAGTTCAATTCACAGCCAAATTCTGGCGAAGTTTATGTCAAGTCCTCCAAGTCAAGCTAAAGTTTTCCACGGCTTACCATCCTCAGACCAATGGTCAAACCGAGAGGGTGAATCAGGACTTGGAGGCATTCCTCCGCATCTATGTGTCCTCCTCTCAAGATGACTGGGTTCAATTACTTCCCTGGGCCGAGTTCTGTCATAACAACCAGTATCATTCTTCATCTGCTTCAACACCATTCTTCACTAACTTTGGATTCCACCCTAAAGTTCCTGAGTTCCAACCGCTTCCAGCAACTTCTGTTCCCGCAGTGGATATCACCTTGCATCAGTTTGCCAATATCTGGAAGAGCGTACGATCAGCTCTGCTCAAGGCATCGTTCAGGTACAAGAAGTTTGCGGATAAGAAGCGTCGAGCAGTTCCTGCTCTCAAGGTGGGTGATCGGGTATGGTTATCCACGAAGAATTTGAGGTTAAGAGTTCCCAGTATGAAGTTTGCACCTCGCTATATCGGTCCTTTCAAGATTGAACAAGTCATCAATCCTGTTGCTTACAGACTCCAGTTGCCTCCCTTCTTAAAAATACCCAGGACATTCCATGTTTCCCTGTTGAAACCGCTGATCTTGAATCGGTTTCATTCCTCACTTCCTCCAACTCCGAAAGTCCAAACTCAACGAGGCGTTGAGTATGAAGTGGCCAAGATCCTGGACTCACGTCACCGTTACGGTCAACTACAATATCTTATTGACTGGAAGGGTTATGGTCCTGAGGAACGTTCATGGACCAATGCTTCTGATGTCCATGCTCCTGCCTTGGTCCGGAGATTCCATTCCAAGTTTCCTCAAAAGCCAAAGAAGTGTCCTGGGGCCACTCCTAAAGGTGGGGGTGCTGTCACGATCCGGGTATCTGGACGCCATTTCTTACCCATCAGATGCCTCCTAAGGCTGGCTCAGCGCTCCAGGACCGGATCCCATCTGTTATCCTAATGTTCACATTCCTGCATCCTCTCCTGTCTCTCTGAGACGCTGTCACAGTAACGCCTTATTACATCTGGCATGGCGTCTCCCGCGGCCTCCGCCGCCGTCCCTGAGCTTCTGCATGCAGAGTGTCAGAGTGGCGATTACGTCAGCCGCGGCCTCCGCTGTGTCCGCGTGGTTGGATGTGCACTTGTCAGCCTGGCGTCTCCTGTCTCCAGTGGCCGGCGCCGCCATTACTGTTTTCATTACCACATGGATTACAAACCAAACTTCCCTCCAAGTGTCTGCATGGGCGCAGCCATCTTGGATTCTGTCAGCTGATCATTTCCTCCAATCTGTTGTCAGTATTGTTAATCTGCATAATTGCCTAGCCAATCCCTTCCTTGCTGCAGGTATAAATACACTGTGCCTGAGCAAGGAAGGCGTCAGTGCTTTGGTTGTCAAACCTAGTTCCTGTTTGTCTCTCTCCTGTGATTGTCTTCCAGGTTCCAGCTCCTGTCTCAAGACTTCCACCATAGAGACCCGCACCAGCATTCCACCTGCGGTGTAGCCTGACTCTCCAATCCATTGTGGATTCATCTGTTTCCAGCTACAACACTACCTGCTTCCAGCTCAGCTTCCAGCAGAGTACAGCTTCCCTTAAAGGGCCGGTGGCCTTTCTACACTTTACCACTCTCCACCGGTATTATTATTTCTCCGCTCTCAAGTTCTACATTTCAGTTCATATTTCATCGCTCCCAAGTTCATTTATTATTTAACTGGTTCCAGCCAGTATCCACTCCGTGCTAACAACAGTCTGGTTCCAGCCAGTATCCACAGCAGCTGTTTTACCTTCAGCAACCCAGCTTTTCCTGGAACACCAGCTGGCACAATCCTGGGTTATCTCCATTGCTACAGTCGGGCCTGGTAAGGACTTTCCATCTAGAAGATCATAAGAACTATCTCACACTACCAGTGCCCTGTGGCTCCTGCCATCCTGTAGTACCCAGGAACTGTATTTATTCTTTGCTGACTTTTACGTTTTCTTTTACTGCTGCTGTGTTGCGGAGTTGTTATAATAAACATCATTGACTTTTATCTAAGTTGTCGTGGTCACGCCTTCGGGCAGTTATTATTCATGTTACTTACATGTCCAGGGGTCTGATACAACCTCCCAGGTTCCGGTACATCTCAGCCCCTACAACTGAGGCTGCCTCCCGTCAGCTCAGGCCCTCAGTTGTGACAGGCTGGTACAGACAGGAGAAGAGCAGTGAGGCTGGCACAGACATGAGAAGAACAGTGAGGCTGGTACAGACAGGGGAAGAGCATTGAGGCTGGCACATACAGGGGAAGAGCAGTGAGGCTGGCACACACAGGAGAAGAACAGTGAGGCTGGTACAGACAGGGGAAGAGCGGTGAGGCTGGCACAGACATGAGAAGAACAGTGAGGCTGGTACAGACGGAATGGCTGGTACAGACAGGAGAAGAGCAGTGAGCCTGGTACAGACAGGGGAGGAGCAGTGAGGCTGGTACAGAAAGGGGAATAGCAGTGAGGCTGGTACAGACAGGGGAAGAGCAGTGAGGCTGGTACAGACAGGAGAAGAGCAGTGAGGCTGGCACAGACATGGGAAGAACAGTGAGGCTGGTACAGACAGGGGAAGAGCAGTAAGGCTGGCACATACAGGGGAAGAGCAGTGAGGCTGGCACACACAGGAGAAGAACAGTAAGGCTGGTAGAGACAGGGGAAGAGCGGTGAGGCTGGCACAGACATGAGAAGAACAGTGAGGCTGGTACAGACGGAAAGGCTGGTACAGACAGGAGAAGAGCAGTGAGGCTGGCACAGACATGAGAAGAGCAGTGAGGCTGGCACAGACAGGAGAAGAGTAGTGAGGCTGGCACAGACATGAGAAGATCAGTGAGGATGGCACAGACAGGAGAAGAGTAGTGAGGCTGGCACAGACAGGAGAAGAGCAGTGAGGCTGGCACAGACAGGAGAAGAATAGTGAGGCTGGCACAGACAGGAGAAGAGCAGTGAGGCTGGTACAGACATGAGAAGAGCAGTGAGGCTGGTACAGACAGGGGAAGAACAGTGAGGCTGGTACAGACAGGAGAAGAGCAGTGAGGCTGGCACAGACATGAGAAGAACAGTGAGGCTGGTACAGACAGGGGAAGAGCAGTGAGGCTGGCACATACAGGGGAAGAGCAGTGAGGCTGGCACACACAGGAGAAGAACAGTGAGGCTGGTAGAGACAGGGGAAGAGCGGTGAGGCTGGCACAGACATGAGAAGAACAGTGAGGCTGGTACAGACAGGGAAAGGCTGGTACAGACAGGAGAAGAGCAGTGAGGCTGGTACAGACAGGAGAAGAGCAGTGAGGCTGGTACAGACAGGGGAAGAGCAGTGAGGCTGGTACAGACAGGGAAATAGCAGTGAGGCTGGTACAGACAGGGGAAGAGCAGTGAGGCTGGTACAGACAGGAGAAGAGCAGTGAGGCTGGTACAGACAGCGGAAGAGCAGTGAGGCTGGTACAGACAGGAGAAGAGCAGTGAGGCTGGTAAAGACAGGGGAAGAGCAGTGAGGCTGGTACAGATAGGAGAAGAGCAGTGAGGCTGGTACAGACAGGGGAAGAGCAGTGAGGCTGGCACAGACAGGGGAAGAGCAGTGAGGCTGGTACAGACAGGGGAAGAGCAGTGAGGCTGGTACAGACTGGGGAAGAGCAGTGAGTCTGGTACAGACAGGGGAAGAGCAGTGAGGCTGGCACAGACAGGGGAAGAGCAGTGAGGCTGGTACAGACAGGGGAAGAGCAGTGGGGCTGGTACAGACAGGGGAAGAACAGTGAGGTTGGTACAGACAGGAGAAGAGCAGTGAGGCTGGCACAGACAAGAGAAGAATAGTGAGGCTGGCACAAACAGATGAGGAGTACAGAGGCTGACACAGGCAAGAACAGAACACTAGCACAAACAAACTAGAAGGGTAGAGAGGTGAGTGCAAATGGAAGAAGGGCATAGAGAGACTAGGGATTGGCAGAGGCTGGCACTGGTATAAGTATAGTACAGTGGCTAGCACAGACAGGAGAAGAGCTTCATGACTAGCACAAATATCAATAAGGATGACACAGATAAGGATAGGCAGAGTTGTTGCACAGACAGAGGAAGCAAAGAGAGGAGGTCAAAGGGGCAGTAGGGCTGGCATAGGTACGTAAGAAAAGGGCAGTAGGGCTGGCATAGGTAAGAAAAGGATAGTAGGGCTGGCATAGGTAAGAAAAGGGCAGTAGGGCTGGCATAGGTAAGAAAAGGGCAGTAGGGCTGGCATAGGTAAGAAAAGGGCAGTAGGACTGGCATAGGTAAGAAAAGGGCAGTAGGACTGGCATAGGTAAGAAAAGGGCAGTAGGGCTGGCATAGGTAAGAAAAGGGTAGTAGGGCTGGCATAGGTAAGAAAAGGGCAGTAGGACTGGCATAGGTAAGAAAAGGGCAGTAGGGCTGGCATAGGTAAGAAAAGGGCAGTAGGACTGGCATAGGTAAGAAAAGGGCAGTAGGGCTGGCATAGGTAAGAAAAGGGCAGTAGGGCTGGCATAGGTAAGAAAAGGGCAGTAGGGCTGGCATAGGTAAGAAAAGGGGCAGTAGGGCTGGCATAGGTAAGAAAAGGGCAGTAGGGCTGGCATAGGTAAGAAAAGGGTAGTAGGGCTGGCATAGGTAAGAAAAGGGGCAGTAGGGCTGGCATAGGTAAGAAAAGGGCAGTAGGGCTGGTATAGGTAAGAAAAGGGCAGTAGGGCTGGCATAGGTAAGAAAAGGGGCAGTAGGGCTGGCATAGGTAAGAAAAGGGCATTTCTGCATGGTCTACAAGAACATGAGAATGCAGAGAGGCAGGCTTAGTGATAAAGTGGAGAGAGATAAAGACCCAGCCAATCAGCTCATAACTGCCATGTTACAGGCTGTGTTTGAAAAATGACAGCTGGGAGCTGATTGGCTGGTACTTTATCAGTTTCCATTTTATCACTCGCCAGGCGATGATGCATTAAGCCCTTTATCTCCGTCCACTTTATCTCTCTCCAAGGCTTGGTACATCTCCCCCACAGCCTGTAGCAGTAAGGCAGACTGTCGGCTCTCAGACCAGCGTTGTCAGATGGAGATATAGGGGATCATTCTGAGTTGTTCGCTAGCTGCTTTCGGTCGCAGCGCAGCGATCAGGCAAAAAATCTGCACATGTGTATAGGGTCGCACTGCGCACGCGCGTCGTACTTTCACAAAACCCGATGCAGTTTTACACATGCTCTAGCGACGCTTTTCAGTCGCACTGCTGATCGGTGACTGATTGACAGGAAGTGGGTGTTTCTGGGTGGTCACTGGCCGTTTTCGGGGAGTGTGTGAAAAAACGCAGGCGTGTCAGATAAAAACGCAGGAGTGGCTGGGAAAATGTAGGTGTGGTTGGCCGAACGCAGGACGTGTTTGTGACGTCAAAACAGGAACAGTCTGGTGATCGCAAGCGCTGAGTAGGTCTGCAGCCACTCTGAAACTGCACAATATTTTTTTTGTAGCAGCTCTGCGATCCTTTCGTTCGCACTTCTGCTAAGCTAAGATACACTCCCAGAGGGCGGCGGCCTAGCGTTTGCACTGCTGCTAAAAGCAGCTAGCGAGCGAACAACTCGGAATGAGGGCCAAAGTGCTATTCAGCTAATCCTTTCAAATAACAAAGTTACAAACAATTTCTGTCTTCGCACGCGTAATAGCTGAAAGACCATAAAGCATAACATTGCTACTAGTACAGATACTCAGTTAATTAACCTAAATAGTTACCATCCAAAATGGCTTTTAAATATACTATGCAAATTTAAACATTATTGAACTTCAGTTTTCATTAGAAGATGATTTGCTATTTTATTTTTTCATTCAGTACATTGATTGTTTTGCTATACCTGTGTGAGGTGATTTCTCAGCTGCAATGACTATGTATAGGCGGCACTGTGTCGGCAGCTACAGTAGGTGCTGTATGTCCATATAAGCCGCTTACACAGTGACATCTGCAGGATAGGAAATACATAGACTGCTAACGTGTGACTTATACATTGCACGGTGCTGTAATATTGAGCCGTTACGCAGAATGACGAACACATATTTGTAAGTATTACAGCAGTATTTCGGCTGTGTAGGATTAATCTCTAACATTCTGAAATATAGAGGGTGAGGGTTGGCTTCCGACGGAACCCCAAAGCATGCTAAAAGCTGCAAATACTGTGGTAGGTATAGCGACTTTACATCAAATTAAATTTTTAATCTAATAAGAATCAAGATTTGTATAAACTGACAGCGGCGTGTCTATAGTGGGGGGTGGTTTACGGATCTGGGACTCAGGGTCGACAGTGTCTAGGCCGACATACCTTAAGTCGACACCAATTGGTCGACACACCTTAGGTCGACACTGCCATTAGGTCAACATGAGCAAGGTCGACATAAGTTTTTAATGTCTTTTTGGTGTCGTTTTCTTTGTAAAGTGACCGGGAACCCCAATTAGCGCACCATGTCTTCTCGCATGGTTACTATTCCCAAATGTAGTCCACGTGGATCGTAAAGTATGAAAATGTTCAAAAAAAGTTAAAAAAGTTAAAAACTCATGTCGACCCTTTTCCATGTCGACCTAATGGCTGTGCTGACCTATTTCTGGTGTCGACCTAAGGTGTGTCGACCAATTGGTGTCAACTTAAGGTGTGTTGACCTAAGTGGTGTCGACCCAGAGTCCGGATACCGTGGTGTACACAAGCTTTTGGGTCAAGGGGGATCCTGTACCGCACCCCCGCCCCTCTATTTAATCTGTTACTGGCTCCACCAGCTCCAGAAAAATGGCACAGTTATTACCAAAGACCCTGCGTGCGCAGTTCAGAGTTGATCGCAGGCTGTACGAAAACGCAGGTCTGAATTAGGCCCAATTAGAGATGAGCGGGTTCGGTTTCTCTGAATCCGAACCCGCACGAACTTCATGTTTTTTTTCACGGGTCCGAGCGACTCGGATCTTCCCGCCTTGCTCGGTTAACCCGAGCGCGCCCGAACGTCATCATGACGCTGTCGGATTCTCGCGAGACTCGGATTCTATATAAGGAGCCGCGCGTCGCCGCCATTTTCACACGTGCATTGAGATTGATAGGGAGAGGACGTGGCTGGCGTCCTCTCCATTTAGATTAGGAGAGAGAGAGAGAGATTGACCTGAGGCTGATACTGTAGAAGAGAGTGCAGAGTTTAGTGACTGACCACAGTGACCACCAGCAGTGCAGTTGTTTTATTTAATATATCCGTTCTCTGCCTGAAAAAAACGGTACACACAGTGACTCAGTCACATACCATATCTGTGTGCACTGCTCAGCCCAGTGTGCTGCATGCCTGCATCATCTATGTATATATTATATATCTGACTGTGCTCAGCTCACACAGCTTATAATTGTGGGGGAGACTGGGGAGCACTGCAGTGCCAGTTATAGGTTATAGCAGGAGCCAGGAGTACAAGACAGTCACATACCATATCTGTGTGCACTGCTCAGCCCAGTGTGCTGCATCATCTATGTATATATTATATATCTGACTGTGCTCAGCTCACACAGCTTATAATTGTGGGGGAGACTGGGGAGCACTGCAGTGCCAGTTATATGTTATAGCAGGAGCCAGGAGTACATATTATATTAAAATTAAACAGTGCACACTTTTGCTGCAGGAGTGCCACTGCCAGTGTGACTGACCAGTGACCTGACCACACTGACCACCAGTATAGTTAGTAGTATACTATATTGTGATTGCCTGAAAAAGTTAAACACTCGTCGTGTGACTTCACTTGTGTGGTGTTTTTTTTTTTATTCTATAAAAAACTCATTCTGCTGACAGACAGTGTCCAGCAGGTCCGTCATTATATAATATATATACCTGTCCGGCTGCAGTAGTGATATATATATATTTTTTATATCATTATTTATCATCCAGTCGCAGCAGACACAGTACGGTAGTTCACGGCTGTAGCTACCTCTGTGTCGGCACTCGGCAGTCCATCCATAATTGTATACCACCTACCCGTGGTTTTTTTTTCTTTCTTCTTTATACATACATACTACTACATCTCTTTATCAACCAGTCTATATTAGCAGCAGACACAGTACAGTACGGTAGTTCACGGCTGTGGCTACCTCTGTGTCGGCACTCGGCAGTCCGTCCATAATTGTATACCACCTAACCGTGGTTTTTTTTTCTTTCTTCTTTATACATACATACTACGACATCTCTTTATCAACCAGTCTATATTAGCAGCAGACACAGTACAGTACGGTAGTTCACGGCTGTGGCTACCTCTGTGTCGGCACTCGGCAGTCCGTCCATAATTGTATACCACCTAACCGTGGTTTTTTTTTCTTTCTTCTTCATACATACATACTACGACATCTCTTTATCAACCAGTCTATATTAGCAGCAGACACAGTACAGTACGGTAGTTCACGGCTGTGGCTACCTCTGTGTCGGCACTCGGCAGTCCGTCCATCATTGTATACCACCTAACCGTGGTTTTTTTTTCTTTCTTCTTTATACATACATACTACGACATCTCTTTATCAACCAGTCTATATTAGCAGCAGACACAGTACAGTACGGTAGTTCACGGCTGTGGCTACCTCTGTGTCGGCACTCGGCAGTCCGTCCATAATTGTATACCACCTACCCGTGGTTTTTTTTTCTTTCTTCTTTATACATACATACTACTACATCTCTTTATCAACCAGTCTATATTAGCAGCAGACACAGTACAGTACGGTAGTTCACGGCTGTGGCTACCTCTGTGTCGGCACTCGGCAGTCCGTCCATAATTGTATACCACCTAACCGTGGTTTTTTTTTCTTTCTTCTTCATACATACATACTACGACATCTCTTTATCAACCAGTCTATATTAGCAGCAGACACAGTACGGTAGTTCACGGCTGTAGCTACCTCTGTGTCGGCACTCGGCAGTCCGTCCATAATTGTATACTAGTATCCATCCATCTCCATTGTTTACCTGAGGTGCCTTTTAGTTGTGCCTATTAAAATATGGAGAACAAAAATGTTGAGGTTCCAAAATTAGGGAAAGATCAAGATCCACTTCCACCTCGTGCTGAAGCTGCTGCCACTAGTCATGGCCGAGACGATGAAATGCCAGCAACGTCGTCTGCCAAGGCCGATGCCCAATGTCATAGTACAGAGCATGTCAAATCCAAAACACCAAATATCAGTAAAAAAAGGACTCCAAAACCTAAAATAAAATTGTCGGAGGAGAAGCGTAAACTTGCCAATATGCCATTTACCACACGGAGTGGCAAGGAACGGGTGAGGCCCTGGCCTATGTTCATGGCTAGTGGTTCAGCTTCACATGAGGATGGAGGCACTCAGCCTCTCGCTAGAAAAATGAAAAGACTCAAGCTGGCAAAAGCAGTAGCACCGCAAAGAACTGTGCGTTCTTCGAAATCCCAAATCCACAAGGAGAGTCCAATTGTGTCGGTTGCGATGCCTGACCTTCCCAACACTGGACGTGAAGAGCATGCGCCTTCCACCATTTGCACGCCCCCTGCAAGTGCTGGAAGGAGCACCCGCAGTCCAGTTCCTGATAGTCAGATTGAAGATGTCAGTGTTGAAGTACACCAGGATGAGGAGGATATGGGTGTTGCTGGTGCTGGGGAGGAAATTGACCAGGAGGATTCTGATGGTGAGGTGGTTTGTTTAAGTCAGGCACCCGGGGAGACACCTGTTGTCCGTGGGAGGAATATGGCCGTTGACATGCCTGGTGAAAATACCAAAAAAATCAGCTCTTCGGTGTGGAACTATTTCAACAGAAATGCGGACAACAGGTGTCAAGCCGTGTGTTCCCTTTGTCAAGCTGTAATAAGTAGGGGTAAGGACGTTAACCACCTCGGAACATCCTCCCTTATACGTCACCTGCAGCGCATTCATAATAAGTCAGTGACAAGTTCAAAAACTTTGGGTGACAGCGGAAGCAGTCCACTGACCAGTAAATCCCTTCCTCTTGTAACCAAGCTCACGCAAACCACCCCACCAACTCCCTCAGTGTCAATTTCCTCCTTCCCCAGGAATGCCAATAGTCCTGCAGGCCATGTCACTGGCAATTCTGACGAGTCCTCTCCTGCCTGGGATTCCTCCGATGCATCCTTGCGTGTAACGCCTACTGCTGCTGGCGCTGCTGTTGTTGCTGCTGGGAGTCGATGGTCATCCCAGAGGGGAAGTCGTAAGACCACTTTTACTACTTCCGCCAAGCAATTGACTGTCCAACAGTCCTTTGCGAGGAAGATGAAATATCACAGCAGTCATCCTACTGCAAAGCGGATAACTGAGGCCTTGGCATCCTGGGTGGTGAGAACCGTGGTTCCGGTATCCATCATTACTGCAGAGCCAACTAGAGACTTGTTGGAGGTACTGTGTCCCCGGTACCAAATACCATCTAGGTTCCATTTCTCTAGGCAGGCGATACCGAAAATTTACACAGACCTCAGAAAAAGAGTCACCAGTGTCCTAAAAAATGCAGCTGTACCCAATGTCCACTTAACCACGGACATGTGGACAAGTGGAGCAGGGCAGGGTCAGGCCTATATGACTGTGACAGCCCACTGGGTAGATGTATGGACTCCCGCCGCAAGAACAGCAGCGGCGGCACCAGTAGCAGCATCTCGCAAACGCCAACTCTTTCCTAGGCAGGCTACGCTTTGTATCACCGGTTTCCAGAATACGCACACAGCTGAAAACCTCTTACGGCAACTGAGGAAGATCATCGCGGAATGGCTTACCCCAATTGGACTCTCCTGTGGATTTGTGGCATCGGACAACGCCAGCAATATTGTGTGTGCATTAAATATGGGCAAATTCCAGCACGTCCCATGTTTTGCACATACCTTGAATTTGGTGGTGCAGAATTATTTAAAAAACGACAGGGGCGTGCAAGAGATGCTGTCGGTGGCCAGAAAAATTGCGGGACACTTTCGGCGTACAGGCACCACGTACAGAAGACTGGAGCACCACCAAAAACTACTGAACCTGCCCTGCCATCATCTGAAGCAAGAAGTGGTAACGAGGTGGAATTCAACCCTCTATATGCTTCAGAGGTTGGAGGAGCAGCAAAAGGCCATTCAAGCCTATACAATTGAGCACGATATAGGAGGTGGAATGCACCTGTCTCAAGCGCAGTGGAGAATGATTTCAACGTTGTGCAAGGTTCTGATGCCCTTTGAACTTGCCACACGTGAAGTCAGTTCAGACACTGCCAGCCTGAGTCAGGTCATTCCCCTCATCAGGCTTTTGCAGAAGAAGCTGGAGACATTGAAGGAGGAGCTAACACGGAGCGATTCCGCTAGGCATGTGGGACTTGTGGATGGAGCCCTTAATTCGCTTAACAAGGATTCACGGGTGGTCAATCTGTTGAAATCAGAGCACTACATTTTGGCCACCGTGCTCGATCCTAGATTTAAAGCCTACCTTGGATCTCTCTTTCCGGCAGACACAAGTCTGCTGGGGTTGAAAGACCTGCTGGTGAGAAAATTGTCAAGTCAAGCGGAACGCGACCTGTCAACATCTCCTCCTTCACATTCTCCCGCAACTGGGGGTGCGAGGAAAAGGCTCAGAATTCCGAGCCCACCCGCTGGCGGTGATGCAGGGCAGTCTGGAGCGACTGCTGATGCTGACATCTGGTCCGGACTGAAGGACCTGACAACGATTACGGACATGTCGTCTACTGTCACTGCATATGATTCTCTCACCATTGAAAGAATGGTGGAGGATTATATGAGTGACCGCATCCAAGTAGGCACGTCACACAGTCCATACTTATACTGGCAGGAAAAAGAGGCAATTTGGAGGCCATTGCACAAACTGGCTTTATTCTACCTAAGTTGCCCTCCCACAAGTGTGTACTCCGAAAGAGTGTTTAGTGCCGCCGCTCACCTTGTCAGCAATCGGCGTACGAGGTTACATCCAGAAAATGTGGAGAAGATGATGTTCATTAAAATGAATTATAATCAATTCCTCCGCGGAGACATTGACCAGCAGCAATTGCCTCCACAAAGTACACAGGGAGCTGAGATGGTGGATTCCAGTGGGGACGAATTGATAATCTGTGAGGAGGGGGATGTACACGGTGATATATCGGAGGGTGATGATGAGGTGGACATCTTGCCTCTGTAGAGCCAGTTTGTGCAAGGAGAGATTAATTGCTTCTTTTTTGGGGGGGGTCCAAACCAACCCGTCATATCAGTCACAGTCGTGTGGCAGACCCTGTCACTGAAATGATGGGTTGGTTAAAGTGTGCATGTCCTGTTTTGTTTATACAACATAAGGGTGGGTGGGAGGGCCCAAGGACAATTCCATCTTGCACCTCTTTTTTCTTTTATTTTTCTTTGCGTCATGTGCTGTTTGGGGAGGGTTTTTTGGAAGGGACATCCTGCGTGACACTGCAGTGCCACTCCTAAATGGGCCCGGTGTTTGTGTCGGCCACTAGGGTCGCTAATCTTACTCACACAGTCAGCTACCTCCTTGCGCCTCTTTTTTTCTTTGCGTCATGTGCTGATTGGGGAGGGTTTTTTGGAAGGGACATCCTGCGTGACACTGCAGTGCCACTCCTAAATGGGCCCGGTGTTTGTGTCGGCCACTAGGGTCGCTAATCTTACTCACACAGTCAGCTACCTCATTGCGCCTCTTTTTTTCTTTGCGTCATGTGCTGATTGGGGAGGGTTTTTTGGAAGGGACATCCTGCGTGACACTGCAGTGCCACTCCTAAATGGGCCCGGTGTTTGTGTCGGCCACTAGGGTCGCTAATCTTACTCACACAGTCAGCTACCTCATTGCGCCTCTTTTTTTCTTTGCGTCATGTGCTGATTGGGGAGGGTTTTTTGGAAGGGACATCCTGCGTGACACTGCAGTGCCACTCCTAAATGGGCCCGGTGTTTGTGTCGGCCACTAGGGTCGCTAATCTTACTCACACAGTCAGCTACCTCATTGCGCCTCATTTTTTCTTTGCGTCATGTGCTGATTGGGGAGGGTTTTTTGGAAGGGACATCCTGCGTGACACTGCAGTGCCACTCCTAAATGGGCCCGGTGTTTGTGTCGGCCACTAGGGTCGCTAATCTTACTCACACAGTCAGCTACCTCATTGCGCCTCTTTTTTTCTTTGCGTCATGTGCTGATTGGGGAGGGTTTTTTGGAAGGGACATCCTGCGTGACACTGCAGTGCCACTCCTAAATGGGCCCGGTGTTTGTGTCGGCCACTAGGGTCGCTAATCTTACTCACACAGTCAGCTACCTCATTGCGCCTCTTTTTTTCTTTGCGTCATGTGCTGATTGGGGAGGGTTTTTTGGAAGGGACATCCTGCGTGACACTGCAGTGCCACTCCTAAATGGGCCCGGTGTTTGTGTCGGCCACTAGGGTCGCTAATCTTACTCACACAGTCAGCTACCTCATTGCGCCTCTTTTTTTCTTTGCGTCATGTGCTGATTGGGGAGGGTTTTTTGGAAGGGACATCCTGCGTGACACTGCAGTGCCACTCCTAAATGGCCCCGGTGTTTGTGTCGGCCACTAGGGTCGCTAATCTTACTCACACAATCAGCTACCTCATTGCGCCTCTTTTTTTCTTTGCGTCATGTGCTGATTGGGGAGGGTTTTTTGGAAGGGACATCCTGCGTGACACTGCAGTGCCACTCCTAGATGGGCCAGGTGTTTGTGTCGGCCACTAGTGTCGCTTAGCTTAGTCATCCAGCGACCTTGGTGCAAATTTTAGGACTAAAAATAATATTGTGAGGTGTGAGGTATTCAGAATAGACTGAAAATGAGTGGAAATTATGGTTTTTGAGGTTAATAATAATATGGGATCAAAATGACCCCCAAATTCTATGATTTAAGCTGTTTTTTAGTGTTTTTTTAAAAAAAACACCCGAATCCAAAACACACCCGAATCCGACAAAAAAAATTCTGTGAGGTTTTGCCAAAACGCGTTCGAACCCAAAACACGGCCGCGGAACCGAACCCATAACCAAAACACAAAACCCGAAAAATTTCAGGCGCTCATCTCTAGGCCCAATGTCTTATATGATCACAAATGAATAAATGTGTCTGAGACGGGCACTTTTAGCGTCCGTACACTAATACCAATCGGTGCATCCTTCGGTCGAACCATCCAAATATGCAGCACTCCCTGCTACCACCCCCAAATGCTGTCTTCCCGTCACTCACTTTGCGACTAATTCCTCGGTGCGATCGCCATCGCATTTCACTTGCTGCTCGTGCGCACTGTGGCTCAGATGCATGCGCAGTAAGAAAACATTGGACGATTAGCGTACAATGGCCCTCATTCCGAGTTGTTCGCTCGCAAGCTGCTTTTAGCAGCTTTGCACACGCTAAGCCGCCGCCTACTGGACGTGAATCTTAGCTTAGCAAAATTGCGAACGAAAGATTCGCAATATTGCGAAAAGACTTCTCTGTGCAGTTTCTGAGTAGCTCGAGACTTACTCTGCCAGTGCGATCAGTTCAGAGCTTGTCGTTCCTGGTTTGACATCACAAACACACCCAGCGTTCGCCCAGACACTCTTCCGTTTCCCCAGCCACTCCCGCGTTTTTCCCAGAAACGGTAGCGTTTTTTCACACACTCCCATAAAACGGCCAGTTTCCGCCCAGAAACACCCACTTCCTGTCAATCTCACTCCAATCACCAGAACGAAGAAAAAACCTCGTAATGCCGTGAGTAAAATTCCTAACTGCATAGCAAATTTACTTGGCGCAGTCGCAGTGCGAACATTGCGCATGCGCAATAAGCGGAAAATCGCTGCGATGCGAAGAAATTTACAGAGCGAACAACTCGGAATGACCACCAATAGCTGCTTTATGACCGCATCTGATTCACGCCCTGTGTGCGGCACTGACGCACGCCTAGATAGACAGATTACAGAGGAACGTCTGCCTCGGGAAGTATTGCAATATTAGGATTTCCTGTTACTTCTCCTCTTTCTGTCTCTGGCTGTGGAATGTATTTATCTGCTACAGGATATTGATGATAAATCAATATTGCTAGTTCTTGAAGAGGAAGTTGTAAGTATCTGTTTGTTTGAGTATATATGTTTAACGGTCTCCAGGGTACGGTGATTATCCTCCGGAGTGTACAGAGTACGCCATCAGTCCGGCAGGAGTCCATCTGGCTCTGTCCCTCGTGTGCAGAGTTGGATCTCCATCCTCACAAATGTAGTGTATGTTCCACCTGTCAGCATAAGAGATGATATACTGTACTGTACATGCCACGCCTCCGCAGCGGAAACGCTACCATGGTAAAGGAGAAAAGCGTTGCCTCAAAAAGCGCATTTCTCCGTCTCTGTTACTACTCATATGGATACTCTTATAAATGGCAGGACATTAAGTAACGTTGCTAATATAATAGCAAAAACGCCTTTCTTATTTTTCTCATCCGCAAACACACTTTATATGGTATAATAGCGAGCAGTTGTCCCTGGCGTTGCCAGGGGTTACTCCTCTCTCTTTCCATGCTGTCTCTTCCCCATCTCTCTCCCATATTTGTTTTTCTCTATTTTCTGCTATCTTTCTCTACCGCTACACTATATATACCCCCTCCCTATTTCCCCCTTCTCCTATTACGCACGCACCGATGTCAGCCCCAAAGCATGCACAAGCCGCATGGGGACTCTATAGGTTTCTATAGGCAACGAGATTTGTGTACTGCTGCGATCAGATAGTCGCCGCCCATAGAGGAGTGTATTTTTGCTGTGCAAGTGTGCGATCGCATGTGTAGCCGAGCTGTACATACAGATCTTGTGCAGTCTCTGCGCAGCCCAGGACTTACTCAGCCGCTGCGATCACTTCAGCCTGTCCGGGACCGGATTTGACGTCAGACACCCGCCCTGCACGCGCTTGACACGCCTGCGATTTTCCAACCACTCCCAGAAAATGTTCAGTTACCACCCACAAACGCCTTCTTCCTGTCAATCTCCTTGCGATAGCCCGTGCAAATGAATTATTCGCACAAACCCATGCAGCGATCCGCTTTGTACCTGTGCGACGCGCCTGCGCATTGCGGTGCATATGCATGCGCAGTTCTGACCTGATCACAGCGCTGCAAAAAACGCTAGTGAGCGATCAGGTCTGAATTACCCGCAATGCACTGACGAATAGACACGTCTTTTAAACAGGATTTATTTATTTTTATTTAGTTTCTTTAATACGTTTTTTCATGTTTCATCGCCAATATTCCCCATTCACACGCACTTCCGTCACCAGATTCGAACGTTAGCCTTTACCTACTATGGTCCTCTGCGCGGACATGCCAGGTCTCCGCCAGTCTCTTTGCTATCTGCCCCAGGAGCATGCACACATCTCATATGTCCGCAGCCTGTGTGACAGCCCCAGTGGTGTATGAACTCCTCACATGCTGCTGGGGCCATTGGGAAACATGACAGCTCCTGAGTGTAACGTGCACATAGAGATAATTCCAGCAATTGCTGTGTATTATAAACACACGCCTTTTGCAAAACGCTGAAGTGCCACCATAATTGCTGCCTGGACTGTGATGCTAAAACTGTAGACCAGAATAATAAGTCCCCTCATAAATTACCAGACCGTGATCACCCTAGCCGGCCTGGCTGAATCACCCGTACCGTTTTTGTGGCTCCCCATGTCTATATTATAGGAAAACTCAGGGAGGGTTTTTGGATGCCCGGAAACCCCCCTCCTCTTGTCAAGTGACTCAAATTATGAAGACAATAACAATAGTATGTAGAACTATTGTATTAGTTTATTGTATGCAATACCAAGTTTGCTGTGTGTGAATCTGAGTCCTCAATCAGTGCACTGAACAACTACCAGGAAGAAGAGACAGGAGCCTTGCCATGAGGTGGGAGAATGTGTGCTTAGAAAGTGCAGTACTGGTTCTATTATTTTTCTGTATTGTTTATTATTGGATGTTTAACCGTTTCCTGACCACTTACAGTTGGGTCCACGGTTATCTTGACTAGTTTTCTGCGCCTAGGCACAACATGACTTATTAGCATAAACCCTTCATCTATTGTTCTCAGCTGCAATACAATACAGAGAACAATACATCAAGAGATTAAGTCATTACAGCAGGGGATTAAGTCATTACAGCAGGGGATTAAGTCAGACTGTCCAGTCTCAATTAATCCTATTAAAGGTCAAGATAAACGTGGACCCATCTGTATATATATTACTTAAATATGTTTGATAATGTCTATAGGCCCTCATTCCGAGTTGTTCGCTCGTTAGCTGCTTTTAGCAGCATTGCACACGCTAAGCCGCCGCCCTCTGGGAGTGTATCTTAGTTTAGCAGAATAGCGAACGAAAGATTAACAGAATAGCGAATAGAAATTTCTTAGCAGTTTCTGAGTAGCTCCAGACCTACTCACAAATAGCGATCAGTTCAGTCAGTTTCATTCCTGGTTTGACGTCACACACACGCCCAGCGTTCGCCCAGCCACTCCCCCGTTTCTCCAGACACTCCCGCGTTTTTCCCTGAAACGCCTGCGTTTTTCCGCACACTCCCAGAAAATGGTCAGTTTCCGCCCAGAAACACCCACTTCCTGTCAATCACACTCCGATCACTTCAACGATGAAAAATCTTCGTTCGGACGTGAGTAAATCTACTAAGTTTTGAGTTAAAATACTAGCCGCATGCGCACTGCGAACCATGCGCATGCGCATTTTTGCCTTAATCGCTCCGTAGCGAAAATCGGCAACGAGCGAACAACTCGGAATGACCCCCATAGAGACCACCTATAATGTTTAATATTAATACTGTATTCCATGTACCACAGAGGTGGAGATTATGGATTGCATTTGGACCCCCTTCCCCTCTAGAAATCCTGCGTTTGCCACTGTTTATCCACCACAGACACCAAAGCCTGTATAACAAAGCCTCTGCAGTAGCAATATAAGCACAGATATATATATATAGTGAGCAGTCAGTAACTACTGTACTGTATGTGACCAGCCCGTTCTCTATCCATATCTGCTCTGTGATGTATAACCCAGAGCACACATAGCATGGAAGCAATACAGTATGCTGGAACTGCACCGCCGCAGGCGGCCAACCTAAATAGTTAGGTTTTTTTTTTACACCCCCCCCCCCCCCCCCCCCCCAAAAAAAAAAAACTAAAACATTTGTTAATCTTAATCCAGCACCACAGAGCGGGGATGTGTCAGCGGAAAATAATGAATCCAGCTACACAGCTATTTTATCTTTGATGGAGCGCGGCGGTATTAGGCGCGGGGTATGCCAAGCCATTGATGTTGCTGGATATATAGCGGGAGCGATTCAGGCTCCGATACTCAGGAAACGCTCTTGCTTATTCACCAAATGAAGAAAGGGCTTTGAACAAAGACTGGCTGTCTGATCTCCCGTTCCCTTTATGCACTCAGAGATGCCTTCACATGACTAATGTATAATGTATTAGTGTCACTCACATCACTTATTATTCAGAGCGTTCTACAACACATTCCCTGGAAGGATTAATGGGAGCGCTCAATCCCCCTCGTAGTAAAGGCCTACATCTGACAGCGCATGTTCTCGCCACGTGGACGAGGATCTCTGTTACACGTAAAGAAAACACATGTATTATAACTCAGGCCGTATGTATTCATCTGATTCACTGGAAGTGGTTATTCCGGGTGAAAGTCCTATTACCTATTCACACTTGGAGGCCCATGACATTCCTTATATAACGCTAGGCAGCCGTGTCTGCGTCTTTCACCGTAGGCGTGTCGGCAGTTTTATGCAAAACACTTCCCTGGTGTACGTCCATGTATACAGGGCCAGATTAAGCCTTGGGCGTGCCCGGGACACTTAAGACATGGGGGGGCTCCGATGGAAGGTAGGGGATGTATATTAGATTGTGCATACCTCCCAACATGTCCCATTCCAGGAGGGACAAAATGCTCTCTACCTGGACTTCCCACTTAATATATGATTGGCGTCACTTGTGTTGAACTATTTAATTGATAAGAACGGAGTTTCAACACAGGTGATTGCAATCATACATTAAGAAGGAAGTCCAGATAGAGAGCATGTTGTCCCTCCTGGAATGGGTCATGGTGGGAGCTATAGATTTTGTATATTAAATTTAAACCAATGGTGTATATTACCTTTTACTAATAGTGTAATAATGCCTGGGTACTGTTTATAGCTCCATCTAACTGAGAGACAACTCTTATATAAAATTTTCTTGTAGTGGAACAAAGACAACAAAACCTTAAAATACACATAGAAAAATAAAATAACTTATCTTGTCACATGCAAGAATAGCAGCAGCCTCTGTACTACTTACACACTGGAACAGGTCTCAGGAGGACTCTATGTGTCTCTATCTCTAGACCCAAATGGTTTAGTTGCAAAACAGGTTACACCAGACTCAAACACCCAGGTGGGTAGGAGGAGAAGCTGGGATCCCTGTGTCACTTACGGCTATCTCCACCCTCCTATCTGTCTGATTGAGAAGCTCCATCGATAGTTCATGAAATCTGATACTCCTGTGTCTCTGCCTGCACTTCATACTGTCCTTGCATTCTGGCTGCTGGTTCTGCTGCTGCTTAAGAGGGAAAGCTAGTGATGTCAGTGTGCTCTGGCCGGGGTGCCCCCTGACAAAGGGAGTACAGTATGCCCCTCATCCACCCCTTAATCTGGCTATGTATCCAAACGGGCACAGGCTGAGAGACCCACTATGACGCACCATCACAACTTGCATCATCCCTATGGCACGTGCGGATCATCCGTCTGACTATGACCTCCTGTGTGCGCAGCCGCTATCAGAGACACTCCCCAACAGAAGCAACATCTCTGTGCGTCTGATTAGCCACTCCCCCTGTTACGCCCCAGTCACCACCGATGAGTCTCTGTCTGTACTGCACCTCTGTATGAACCAAACCGGGACTCATGTGCGATGTGACTCAGACACGTGCACAGATGAAAAACATCGCTCCACTGCGCCCGCCACCGCCGCTGCGTCCTGCTCTCCTGCGGGAGGATGGTTTAACCAGCAGTGAAAGTGCCACGTACATCGCCAGATTTATTATCAGGTGGTTTGGAAGTTCACTGTAAAAGGAAAATTGGGGCCAATGTATGGTGATCACAAATCCCGAAATCTCATCCAGTTCTTGACAAACCGCCACCATTCTAGGTAAGGGAGGCCCAAAGGTACGTTCGAGCCTCTGTACCAAGGGTCACGTAGATCAATGCTAAGCAGCACTGGTTGCATCATGATACCTTTTAGCCAATAAAAAAGAATATACGTGCCCCCTTATGAATAATTATATAGTTAGTCTCCTATATCCAAAATTCCAGAATCCAAAATATTCAGAAATCCAAAATTTCCGAGTGTGACTTAGTGACACCGTTGCTATCTGATGGTTCACTGTACACAAACTTTGTTTCATGCATAAAATGATTACAAATATTGTAAAAAATAACCTTCAGTCTGGGTGTATTAGATCTATATAGACATAAATGCGTTTCGCGTTTAGTCGCGGGTCCCATCTCCCCGATATCTCCTTACGGTATGCAAATATCCCAATATGGAAAAATATGATATCCCTTTGGATATGGGAGACTCTTAAGGAAAAATAAAAAATAGACGGCAATTAGTGAAATATCGTGTTTGTAAAACAGAGACAGTGTACTGACAGTATTGTACCAAAATGTTTTCATTTATAATCACCCCCCCCCCCCCCCCTCGATATGTATATAGATTATTATTCACACACACACGACATAATGTATTGATAAATCTTTATGATATAGGGGGTCATTCCGAGTTGATCGCTCGCTAGCTGTTTTTAGCAGTCGGTGAACGCATAGTCGCCGCCCGCAGAGGAGTATATTTTAGCCTTGCAAGTGTGCGATCGCATGTGCAGCCAAGTTGTGCAAAAAATTTTGTGCAGTTTCTGAGTAGGTCTGACCTTACTCAGCCTCTGCGATCACTTCAGCCTGTCCGGTCCCGGAATTGACGTCAGACACCCGCCCTGCAAACGCTTGGACACGCCTGCATTTTTCCAAACACTCCCAGAAAACGGCCAGTTGCCACCCACAAACGCCTTCTTCCTGTCAATCTCCTTGCGAACGCACGTGCGAATGGATTCTTCACACAAACCCATCGCACAGCAACCATCCGCTTTGTAGCCTTACGACGCACCTGCGCATTGCGGTGCACACGCATGCGCTGTTCTGACCTGATTGCAGCACAGCGAAAAAACCTAGCGCGCGATCAGGTCAGAATGTCCCCCATAGAGTCCCAGCCGCACAGGTTTTGTGTTTTTGATCTGTCGACAGGAGATCCGTAATCCGCAGCACGTTCTATAGGCGATGGGACGATGAGGAGATTACAGGAACAGCGCGCTGTAGACAGACAGATATTTGTTGCATACGGAATAATAGTGTTAATACTGTAATGTACATATATTGTGAATACTTCTTATTCCGTGTGGGGTTCCGTCTGACCATTCTCTCCACTCAGACTGAAATGCCTATACTATAAATTTGAAGGAAACCTTTCACCGTGAATTAACATATTCAATGTCATTCAGTATCTCCCGGCGCACTTCCCCTGTACCAGAAACGCTTACCTTACACTTACTTATCTCTTTCCTCTCATCGTCCAGCTTCTTTGTAACTCGCAGTGAATGTAAATGAAAATCTGCAGCCGATTTAAGGGTCATTTTACTACTTTAAAAAGAAAGATGGTCCCTGTCATTGTAGCTACAGAGAATAGATGAAAAGGTAAAATACCACACGTAAAGGTCCTAATACATGCCGGAGGAATAAACCTTGCAGAGGGCTGTTACTGTGTATAATTCCATTCTTTCTTGGTGAAAAGTAGAAACACACGTACTGTAAGTTACTAATAATGGTCCAATAAAGATGTGTCTCTAGTTTTAATAACTCTACATGATTTATATATATATATATATATATATATGTAGCAATAGAGGAATAGGCGCCTTTGGGATGTATTTCCTCCCAATAATAAATAGGATTCAGCAGGAATCTCTAGACGTATATTAATATATGTTTGCTCAATATTTTAGAGCATAAAAATCACATTAACATGTTCCATATAAAATTTATTAAAACATAAAAACACAAGCAATGGTACAATGAATTAAGTATCCATCCTTAACAAATGACACCGAACAATTATACAGAGGACAAGTAGAATAACTTTTACAGACTCCTCCTTCTCCTTATAGCAAGTTTGGAGATTGGTGTGACAAATAGAAAAACCCAACGCGTTTCGTCTTGCTCAAAGACTTCATCAGGGGTATATCTCGAATGCTTGATAAAAATTGATAGACTGTCACATGAATTAACACATAGGCGTTCAGGATACTTGAATACTACCCACACATCAGTGGGATATGAGCTGAACACTGCTGATCTGCTGGAGGGTCACACATCTATATGAACCCTTGTTAGACCTGTGTATTTGAACTTGTCAGTCAAGCATTTGAAATAAAAGGCCCAATCTATTTTTCATCTATATATCCCACTGATGTGTGGGTAGTATTCAAGTATCCTGAACGCCTATGTGTTAATTCATGTGACAGTCTATCAATTTTTATCAAGCATTCGAGATATACCCCTGATGAAGTCTTTGAGCAAGACGAAACGCGTTGGGTTTTTCTATTTGTCACACCAATCTCCAAACTTGCTATAAGGAGAAGGAGGAGTCTGTAAAAGTTATTCTACTTGTCCTCTGTATAATTGTTCGGTGTCATTTGTTAAGGATGGATACTTAATTCATTGTACCATTGCTTGTGTTTTTATGTTTTAATAAATTTTATATGGAACATGTTAATGTGATTTTTATGCTCTAAAATATTGAGCAAACATATATTAATATACGTCTAGAGATTCCTGCTGAATCCTATTTATTATTGGGAGGAAATACATCCCAAAGGCGCCTATTCCTCTATTGCTACATATTCCTATTTTTAGTCCCTCCTAACAAGGGACTTAGCGGAATTTGGGCAGCCATATCTAATTCCCCATTTTCTTGTTGTGTTAAAGCGCAGAGGGAGAGTATTTGTCTTTATATATATATATATATATATATAAAATCTGTTATTATAAAATTCTCTCTGGTCTAGAACACATTTGTGTGATGACTTAATTTCAGCTGCGGCATGTTCCTGTCAAACTTCATGTGTATGGTGCGTGCACACACACTTCACAGCTATGGGAAAGAACACACACATACGCGTGTCACAGCAATGGGAAAGAACACACACACACGTGTCACAGCAATGGGGAAGAACACACACACGCGTATCACAGCAATGGGGAAGAACACACACACGCGTGTCACAGCAATGGGAAAGAACACACACACACGTGTCACAGCAATGGGAAAGAACACACACATACGCGTGTCACAGCAATGGGGAAGAACACACACGCGTGTCACAGCAATGGGGAAGAACACACACGCGTGTCACAGCAATGGGAAAGAACACACACACACACACACACACACACACACACACACACACGTGTCACAGCAATGGGAAAGAACACACACACACGTGTCACAGCAATGGGAAAGAACACACACACACACACACTTGTCACAGCAATGGGAAAGAACACACACATACGCGTGTCACAGCAATGGGAAAGAACACACGCACGCGTGTCACAGCAATGGGGAAGACCATACACACGCGTGTCACAGCAATGGGAAAGAACACACACACACACACACGTGTCACAGCAATGGGAAAGAACACACACATACGCGTGTCACAGCAATGGGGAAGAACACACACACACGCGTGTCACAGCAATGGGAAAGACCACACACGCGTGTCACAGCAATGGGAAAGAACACACACACACACACACACGTGTCACAGCAATGGGAAAGAACACACACATACGCGTGTCACAGCAATGGGAAAGAACACACGCACGCGTGTCACAGCAATGGGGAAGACCACACACACGCGTGTCACAGCAATGGGAAAGAACACACACACACACATGTCACAGCAATGGGAAAGAACACACACATACGCGTGTCACAGCAATGGTAAAGAACACACGCACGCGTGTCACAGCAATGGGGAAGACCACACACGCGTGTCACAGCAATGGGAAAGAACACACACACACACACACACACACGTGTCACAGCAATGGGAAAGAACACACACATACGCGTGTCACAGCAATGGGGAAGAACACACACACGCGTATCACAGCAATGGGGAAGAACACACACGCGTGTCACAGCAATGGGAAAGAACACACGCACGCGTGTCACGGCAATGGGGAAGACCACACACACGCGTGTCACAGCAATGGGAAAGAACACACACACACACACACACGTGTCACAGCAATGGGAAAGAACACACACACGCGTGTCACAGCAATGGGGAAGACCACACACACGCGTGTCACAGCAATGGGGAAGAACACACACACGCGTGTCACAGCAATGGGAAAGAAGAGGCACAGAAGGGGGTAAAGATGCATGCACACTTGCCGAGAAAAATAAAGACGTCGCTCATTTTCACCCTTCCTGAGCGACGCCATTCATTTTTTCAGCAAGTGTGTATGCCGGCGACGATGAGCGATGCGCGGCCCCGTAGGTCGTTAACGACAATCACTGTCGGCCATGCATGCAGCTCAATTTGGACTGTGGCCCAAGAGCTGCCTGCACAGCCCGGCCGCGGCGTGACGTCACTGAGCGATGTGGTCATCATATCGTTCAGTGTGTATGCACTGCCGCCGACCGCGCCCGCCCAGGGGGGTAAATACTAGACGACGTCGCTCATAGAGCACATCGCTTAGCGTGTACCCACCTTATAACGGGTCAGGAGGTTACGGGGATAGGAGGGGCAGAGAAGAAAGGGGGCGTGGCTGAGGGGGTGACTGGATAAGATGACCCAGCAGATACCAAGTCCATATATATATATATATATATATATATATATATATATATGGGTAGAATGACGGCAATGATAGTCAGGGGTCAGGTGAAAGGAAAGGAGTCTTTTATTTTTATTCCAAGGTTTCAGAAAATGATTCTCTTTCCTCAGTGCCCAGGATAGAACTATGATTGTACGGTGCTGTGGAATATGTTGCAGCTATATAAATGTAATATGTAATGAAATAATAACATTGTGAGAATCGCCGGAAGCCTCGTCGCGACAATCAGTTGGGATGAACCAATATTAAACCAACCAATTTAGCTAAAACTGCCGAAGCCTTGGACACTTCTTTGGGAAAGTTGTATCAAGCCTTGGAAAGAGCTAAAGATATAGAGGGGAAGATGTACTAAGCCTTGGAGAGAGATAATGTGGAGAGAAATAAAGTACCAGCCAATCAGCCCCTACCTGCCACATTACAGGGTGTTTATGAAAAAAATTATAGTGTGAAGCTGATTGGTAGTTTATCTCTCTACATTTTATTTCTCTCCAAGTCTTGGTGCATCTGCCCCTGAGGCTGAATACTGTCCCAGGCCGTGACGTAAGCGCCTCCACTGATACATTTTATTTCTCTCCAAGTCTTGGTGCATCTGCCCCTGAGGCTGAATACTGCCCCAGGCCGTGACGTAAGCGCCTTCACTGATACATTTTATTTCTCTCCAAGTCTTGGTGCATCTCCCCTGAGGCTGAATACTGCCCCAGGCCGTGACGTAAGCGCCTTCACTGATACATTTTATTTCTCTCCAAGTCTTGGTGCATCTCCCCTGAGGCTGAATACTGTCCCAGGCCATGACGTAAGCGCCTCCACCGATACATTTTATTTCTCTCCAAATCTTGGTGCATCTGCCCCTGAGGCTGAATACTGCCCCAGGCCGTGACGTAAGCGCCTCCACTGATACATTTTATTTCTCTCCAAGTCTTGGTGCATCTGCCCCTGAGGCTGAATACTGCCCCAGGCCGTGACGTAAGCGCCTCCACCGATACATTTTATTTCTCTCCAAATCTTGGTGCATCTGCCCCTGAGGCTGAATACTGCCCCAGGCCGTGAAGTAAGCGCCTCCACCGATATATTTTATTTCTCTCCAAGTCTTGGTGCATCTGCCCCTGAGGCTGAATACTGCCCCAGGCCGTGACATAAGCGCCTCCACCGATACATTTTATTTCTCTCCAAGTCTTGGTGCATCTGCCCCTGAGGCTGAATACTGTCCCAGGCCATGACGTAAGCGCCTCCACTGATACATTTTATTTCTCTCCAAGTCTTGGTGCATCTGCCCCTGAGGCTGAATACTGTCCCAGGCCATGACGTAAGCGCCTCCACTGATACATTTTATTTCTCTCCAAGTCTTGGTGCATCTGCCCCTGAGGCTGAATACTGCCCCAGGCCGTGACGTAAGCGCCTCCACTGATACATTTTATTTCTCTCCAAGTCTTGGTGCATCTGCCCCTGAGGCTGAATACTGCCCCAGGCCGTGACGTAAGCGCCTCCACCGATATATTTTATTTCTCTCCAAGTCTTGGTGCATCTGCCCCTGAGGCTGAATACTGTCCCAGGCCGTGACGTAAGCGCCTCCACTGATACATTTTATTTCTCTCCAAGTCTTGGTGCATCTGCCCCTGAGGCTGAATACTGTCCCAGGCCGTGACGTATGCGCCTTCACTGATACATTTTATTTCTCTCCAAGTCTTGGTGCATCTGCCCCTGAGGCTGAATACTGTCCCAGACCGTGACGTAAGTGCCTCCACCGATACATTTTCTCTCCAAGTCTTGGTGCATCTCCCCTGAGGCTGAATACTGCCCCAGGCCGTGACGTAAGCGCCTCCACCGATATATTTTATTTCTCTCCAAATCTTGGTGCATCTGCCCCTGAGGCTGAATACTGCCCCAGGCCGTGATGTAAGCGCCTCCACCGATATATTTTATTTCTCTCCAAGTCTTGGTGCATCTGCCCCTGAGGCTGAATACTGCCCCAGGCCGTGAAGTAAGCGCCTCCACCGATATATTTTATTTCTCTCCAAGTCTTGGTGCATCTGCCCCTGAGGCTGAATACTGCCCCAGGCCGTGACGTAAGCGCCTCCACCGATACATTTTATTTCTCTCCAAATCTTGGTGCATCTGCCCCTGAGGCTGAATACTGCCCCAGGCCGTGAAGTAAGCGCCTCCACCGATATATTTTATTTCTCTCCAAGTCTTGGTGCATCTGCCCCTGAGGCTGAATACTGCCCCAGGCCGTGACATAAGCGCCTCCACCGATACATTTTATTTCTCTCCAAGTCTTGGTGCATCTGCCCCTGAGGCTGAATACTGTCCCAGGCCATGACGTAAGCGCCTCCACTGATACATTTTATTTCTCTCCAAGTCTTGGTGCATCTGCCCCTGAGGCTGAATACTGTCCCAGGCCATGACGTAAGCGCCTCCACTGATACATTTTATTTCTCTCCAAGTCTTGGTGCATCTGCCCCTGAGGCTGAATACTGCCCCAGGCCGTGACGTAAGCGCCTCCACTGATACATTTTATTTCTCTCCAAGTCTTGGTGCATCTGCCCCTGAGGCTGAATACTGCCCCAGGCCGTGACGTAAGCGCCTCCACCGATATATTTTATTTCTCTCCAAGTCTTGGTGCATCTGCCCCTGAGGCTGAATACTGTCCCAGGCCGTGACGTAAGCGCCTCCACTGATACATTTTATTTCTCTCCAAGTCTTGGTGCATCTGCCCCTGAGGCTGAATACTGTCCCAGGCCGTGACGTATGCGCCTTCACTGATACATTTTATTTCTCTCCAAGTCTTGGTGCATCTGCCCCTGAGGCTGAATACTGTCCCAGACCGTGACGTAAGTGCCTCCACCGATACATTTTCTCTCCAAGTCTTGGTGCATCTCCCCTGAGGCTGAATACTGCCCCAGGCCGTGACGTAAGCGCCTCCACCGATATATTTTATTTCTCTCCAAATCTTGGTGCATCTGCCCCTGAGGCTGAATACTGCCCCAGGCCGTGATGTAAGCGCCTCCACCGATATATTTTATTTCTCTCCAAGTCTTGGTGCATCTGCCCCTGAGGCTGAATACTGCCCCAGGCCGTGAAGTAAGCGCCTCCACCGATATATTTTATTTCTCTCCAAGTCTTGGTGCATCTGCCCCTGAGGCTGAATACTGCCCCAGGCCGTGACGTAAGCGCCTCCACCCATACATTTTATTTCTCTCCAAGTCTTGGTGCATCTGACCCTGCGGCTGAATACTTCCCCAGGCTGTGACGTAAGCGCCTCCACCTATACATTTTATTTCTCTCCAAGTCTTGGTGCATCTGCCCCTGCGGCTGAATACTTCCCCAGGCCGTGATGTAAGCGCCTCCACCGATATATTTTATTTCTCTCCAAGTCTTGGTGCATCTGCCCCTGCGGCTGAATACTGCCCCAGGCCGTGACATAAGCGCCTCCACCGATACATTTTATTTCTCTCCAAGTCTTGGTGCATCTGCCCCTGAGGCTGAATACTGTCCCAGGCCATGACGTAAGCGCCTCCACTGATACATTTTATTTCTCTCCAAGTCTTGGTGCATCTGCCCCTGAGGCTGAATACTGCCCCAGGCCGTGACGTAAGCGCCTCCACTGATACATTTTATTTCTCTCCAAGTCTTGGTGCATCTGCCCCTGAGGCTGAATACTGCCCCAGGCCGTGACGTAAGCGCCTCCACCGATACATTTTATTTCTCTCCAAGTCTTGGTGCATCTGCCCCTGAGGCTGAATACTGCCCCAGGCCGTGACGTAAGCGCCTCCACTGATACATTTTATTTCTCTCCAAGTCTTGGTGCATCTGCCCCTGAGGCTGAATACTGCCCCAGGCCGTGACGTAAGCGCCTCCACCGATATATTTTATTTCTCTCCAAGTCTTGGTGCATCTGCCCCTGAGGCTGAATACTGTCCCAGGCCGTGACGTAAGCGCCTCCACTGATACATTTTATTTCTCTCCAAGTCTTGGTGCATCTGCCCCTGAGGCTGAATACTGTCCCAGGCCGTGACGTAAGCGCCTTCACTGATACATTTTATTTCTCTCCAAGTCTTGGTGCATCTGCCCCTGAGGCTGAATACTGTCCCAGACCGTGACGTAAGCGCCTCCACCGATACATTTTCTCTCCAAGTCTTGGTGCATCTCCCCTGAGGCTGAATACTGCCCCAGGCCGTGACGTAAGCGCCTCCACCGATATATTTTATTTCTCTCCAAATCTTGGTGCATCTGCCCCTGAGGCTGAATACTGCCCCAGGCCGTGATGTAAGTGCCTCCACCGATATATTTTATTTCTCTCCAAGTCTTGGTGCATCTGCCCCTGAGGCTGAATACTGCCCCAGGCCGTGAAGTAAGCGCCTCCACCGATATATTTTATTTCTCTCCAAGTCTTGGTGCATCTGCCCCTGAGGCTGAATACTGCCCCAGGCCGTGACGTAAGCGCCTCCACCCATACATTTTATTTCTCTCCAAGTCTTGGTGCATCTGACCCTGCGGCTGAATACTTCCCCAGGCCGCGACGTAAGCGCCTCCACCCATACATTTTATTTCTCTCCAAGTCTTGGTGCATCTCCCCTGAGGCTGAATACTGCCCCAGGCCGTGACGTAAGCGCCTCCACCGATATATTTTATTTCTCTCCAAATCTTGGTGCATCTGCCCCTGAGGCTGAATACTGCCCCAGGCCGTGATGTAAGTGCCTCCACCGATATATTTTATTTCTCTCCAAGTCTTGGTGCATCTGCCCCTGAGGCTGAATACTGCCCCAGGCCGTGAAGTAAGCGCCTCCACCGATATATTTTATTTCTCTCCAAGTCTTGGTGCATCTGCCCCTGAGGCTGAATACTGCCCCAGGCCGTGACGTAAGCGCCTCCACCGATACATTTTATTTCTCTCCAAGTCTTGGTGCATCTGCCCCTGAGGCTGAATACTGCCCCAGGCCGTGACGTAAGCGCCTCCACCCATACATTTTATTTCTCTCCAAGTCTTGGTGCATCTGACCCTGCGGCTGAATACTGCCCCAGGCCGTGACGTAAGCGCCTCCACCCATACATTTTATTTCTCTCCAAGTCTTGGTGCATCTGCCCCTGCGGTTGAATACTTCCCCAGGCCGTGACGTAAGCGCCTCTACCGATACATTGTAACATAACATATTACAAAGTTTAATTGTAACAACATTGCACGTACTGTATATCTGAAGGGGTATGGGACTCATGGTCGACATCAATTAGGTTGACACCCATTGGTCGAGAGTTGGTAGGTCAACACTAGTAATAGGTCGACATGGCCATTAGGTCGACATGACCAAGGTCAACATAAAAAAAGGTCGACGTAAGTTTTTTATGTTTATTTTTGTGTTGTTTCCTCCGTCAAGTGACCGGGAACCCCATTTAGTGCACCGCACTCGGCACGGGTTACCATTCCCAATCGTAGTCCGCGTAAATCGTAAAGTATGAAAAAGTCCACCCCCCCAAAAAAATTGAAAAACTCATGTTGACTTTTTTGCATGTCGACCTAATGGCCGTATCGACCTATTACTACAGTCAACCTATCCACTGTCGACCAATGGGTGTCGACCTAATTGGTGTCGACCAAGAGTCCGGATACCATCTGAAGCAGGTAAGGGCTTCTCGCTGTCGTGTTACCAGTCACAGCTGTCGGTGAGCCGGTGCGCCGCTAGGGGCTGATAATAGACCCTTCTGCTCTTTGCCCAGGAACGCAGAGTCTTTGTGCTGCTTATTTAGTGAAATACGCCTGCGAGCTCTCATCTCCTAACTCACGCCAATGACGGTTTATTCCTACTGCAATTTCCCCTTTTATGCTCTTTCCTTTGCGTCACATAATATTATAATATTACTCACTTTAATAATACAGACCCAAAAGACTCAATCGCATAAACAAAGACCTTACATTGTTATTTAAACTGGCTTCAGGCACTTAGGAGCTGAGGCGCTGTGTCTGCAGCCGCAGGAAAGCCTCTGATGAGCGTCAGGAGAAAGAAGGTAAATGGTTTCTTCTATCACTGATGCAATAGAGGCTAAATTATATGGCTGGATATTCATCCCTGCATCTGTGTCTTATACTGCGTGCTGATTATGCTTTGCAGTAAATGTCAGTTTTCCATTAATATAGCTAAATGGAGAATACATTGGGCCTGTCACACTGCATTAGCCTGCTAATGAAAACGGGAGAAGAGTGAAAACAATACTGATCACTGTGCATTAATGTATGTGTGAGTGGGGGATCTGGCTGCACAGATAGCTGGCCGCCCTGACTCCGTATGCACTAAGGAAAGTGTCTGCATAGGGAGGGGGTTAGCTCAATGCTCCCTCTCAGGGGGTAATTCAGACCTGATCACTCGCTAGCAGTTTTTTGCAGTCCAGCGATCAGATAGTCGCCGCCTATAGGGGAGTGTATTTTCGCTTTGCAAGTGTGCGATCGCATGTGCAGCCGAGCGGTACAAAAAAACTTTGTGTAGTCTCTGAGTTGCCCAGAACTTACTCAGCCGCTGCGATCACATCAGTCTGTCCGGGGCCGGAATTGACGTCAGACACCCACCCTGCAAATCAGTGGCGTAACTAGAAATTTTTCTCCCCCAAGCCAAAAAATTCTTCGGCGCCCCCCCCCCCCCCCCCCCCTTCCTTCATGCTACATAATTGGGAGCAAGAAAGGGATAAATATGCGCGCGCCAAAGGCGCGCGCGGCAAAATAAGGGGTGTGGTTTCATTGGAATGGGCGTGGTTTCGCATAAAGGGGCGTGGCATTGCAGGAAAAGACTACCTTATACCCCAGTTCTGCAACCTGCACGCCCATACGTTGGCCACCACAGGAAAGAAAAATAATCCTGATTCATGCCCCTTACATTATTTGTCATTTTTCCTCCATATAGTAATGCCCAGTATACATTATTCCACATACTGCAATGGCCCTTAGACATTATTCCACACACAATAATGCACGACACAATATGCACACACTGTAATGCCCCCGACACATTATGCCACACACCGTAATGCCCGTGACACATTATGCCACACACCGTAATGCCCCCGACACATTATGCCACACACCGTAATGCCTGTGACACATTATGACAGGAATCGCAATGCCCGTTATACATTATGCTACACACTGCAATGCCCCTGATACATTATAGCACATACAATGTCTGTGACACATTATGACACACACCGCAATGTCCGTGATACATTATACCACAATGCCCGTGATATAGTATACCATACAGCGTAATGCCTGTGACACATACCGCAATGCCCTGCCCGTTACACCCTATGCCACACACCGCAATGCCCGTTATGTATTATGCCACACTGCAATGACCCTGAGACATTATACCACATACCACAATGCCCGTGATATAGTATACCACACACCGTAATGCCTGACACATTATGACACACACCGCAATGTCCGTGATACATTATGCCACACACTGCAATGACCCTGAGACATTATACCACATATCACAATGCCCGCGATATAGTATACCATACACCGTAATGCCTGTGACACATTATGACACACACCGCAATGTCCGTGATACATTATGCCACACACCGTAATGCCCATTACACATTAAGTCCTACAGTAAGGCTTCTAATTACTTTTCAATTACCTGCTCGTTGTCAGGGGTTTCATGCACTGGGTGTCATGCTCGTTGCCAGGGGTTTCGTGCTCTTGGTTCCATGCACGGTGCCAGGGGTTTTCATGCTCAGGGTGTCATGCTCGTTGCCAGGGGTTTCATGCACTGGGTGTCATGCTCGTTGCCAGGTGTTTCATGCACTGTGTGTCATGCTCGTTGCCAGGTGTTTCATGCACTGTGTGTCATGCTCGTTGCTAGGGCTGTGCTCCCAGTGCCACATATGTCCCCAGTGCCAGATATTACCCCACGGTGCCAGGTACTCACATGCCCCAGTGCCAAATATAGCCCCCCCCCCCATGTGCCAGGTACACATATACCCCCCCAGTGCCACATATGCCCCCAGTGCCAGATATTCCCCCCCAGTGCCACATATGCCCCCAGTGCCATATATTCCCCCCCAGTGCCAAATATGCCCCCAGTGCCATATATTCCCCCCCAGTGCCAAATATGCCCCCAGTGCCAGATATGCCCCCCCAGTGCCATATATGCCCCCAGTGCCAGATATCCCCCCCAGTGCCATATATGCCCCCAGTGCCAGATAATGCCCCAGTGCCAGATATCCCCCCCCTGCCAGTTATTCCCCCCCAGTGTCATACATGCCCCCAGTGCCAGATAATGCCCCAGTGCCAGGTATCCCCCCCCCCTGCCAGTTATTCCCCCCCAGTGTCATACATGCCCCCAGTGCCAGATAATCCCCCAGTGCCAGGTATCCCCCCCCCCTGCCAGTTATTCCCCTCCAGTGTCATATATGCCCCCAGTGCCAGATAATGCCCCAGTGCCAGATATCCCCCCCCTGCCAGATATTCCCCCTCAGTGCCATATATGCCCCCAGTGCCAGATAATGCCCCAGTGCCAGATATCCCCCCCCCTGCCAGTTATTCCCCCCAGTGCCAGACATCCACCCCCCCCCCCGCCAGATATTCCCCCCCAGTGCCAGATAATGCCCCAGTGCCAGATACTCCACCCCCAGTGCCATATATGCCCCCAGTGCCAGACAATGCCCCAGTGCCAGATATCCCCCCCCTGCCAGTTATTCCCCCCAGTGCCAGATATCATCCCCCCCCGCCGCCGCTTTTTGGAGGGACACGGAGGGTACAGCCTCTCCTGTGTCCCTCCTGCTGCATCATCTCCGGCGGCCGCGGGTCTAATAGGGGGAAGTGCCGTCCGTGAGCCAATTAGAGCTCACGGACGGCACTTCTCCCTATCAGACCCGCGGCCGCCGGAGATGATGCAGCAGGAGGGACACAGGGAGGCGCGGCTGTGCCCTCCGTGTCCCTGCAACAACCGGCGGAGGGAGGGAGAAAGCAGACTGACATGCGGACGCTCGTCCGCATATCAGTCTGCTGTAAATCAGTGGCGCCCCCGCAGCCCCTCGCCCCCAAGCCACCGCGAGGACTGCGGGGGCAGTAGTTACGCCACTGCTGCAAATGCTTGGACACACCGGCGTTTTTTCCAACCACTCCCATAAAACGGCAGTTGCCACCCACAAACGCCATCTTCCTGTCAATCTCCTTGCGATCGCCCGTGCGAATGGATTCTTCTTAAACCCATTGCACAGCAACGATCCGCTTTGTACCTGTGTGCATTCCGGTGCATACGCAAGTGCAGTTCTGACCTGATCGCAGCACTGCAAAAAATGCTATTTGGGTGGGTTATTTTGTGTCTGTGCAGGGTAAATACTGGCTGCTTTATTTTTACACTGCAATTTAAATTTCAGTTTGAACACACCACACCCAAATCTAACTCTCTCTGCACATGTTACATCTGCCCCACCTGCAGTGCACATGGGGGGTAATTCCAAGTTGATCGCAGCAGGATATTTTTTAGCAGTTGGGCAAAACCATGTGCACTGCAGGGGGGGTAGATATAACATGTGCAGAGAGAGATAGATTTGGGTGGGTTATTTTGTTTCTGTGCAGGGTAAATACTGGCTGCTTTATTTTTACACTGCAATTTAGATTGCAGATTGAACTCACCACACCCAAATCTAACTCTCTCTGCACATGTTATATCTGCCTCCCCTGCAGTGCACATGGTTTTGCCCAACTGCTAATAAAATTTCCTGCTGCGATCAACTTGGAATTACCCCCATGGTTTTGCCCAACTGCTAACAAATTTGCTGCTGCGATCAGACCTGAATTACCCCCAAAGTTTGGGTACTAGCTAGCAATAGAATTCAACCAGCTGCACAACTAGAACTTTGTGGGCCTCAAAGCAACATTTTCCAATGCTTCTAGAGCAGGGGTGGGCACTTGGCAGCCCTCCAGCTGTTGTTGAACTACACATCCCAGCATGCCCTGCCACAGTTTTGCTATTTGGCCATGCTAAAACTGTTGCAAGGCACACTGGGATGTGTAGTTCAACAACAGCTGGAGGGACGCAAATTGGCTAACCCTGTTCTAGAGAGACACTTCCCTTCTCAGTGGTTGTTGATATTATGCCACCTAGTTACTTGTGTGTCCTGCCATAGTGCCCTAGTTCACATTATACCAAAC
This sequence comes from Pseudophryne corroboree, assembly GCF_028390025.1. Classification (NCBI taxonomy): domain Eukaryota; kingdom Metazoa; phylum Chordata; class Amphibia; order Anura; family Myobatrachidae; genus Pseudophryne; species Pseudophryne corroboree. The sequence goes on along the minus strand of NC_086450.1, from coordinate 11,512,288 downwards.
AGTACCTCCAGTTCCAATAAGTGCCCTCAGTTGATATTATGCAATGCTGTGCCGCCAGTTCACAGTATACAACACAGTGCCCCAATTCACATAATGACTTGAATTCGCAATGTGCCATGCTGTGCCCCTAGTTTACATTATGCAACACAGTGCCCCAATTCACATAATGCCCTCAATTCACAATGTGCCACGCAGTGCCCCTAGTTTACAGTATACAACAGAGTACCCCTAGTTTACAGTATGTAACACAGTGCTCCCAATTCACACAATGCCCTTAATTCACAATGTGCCACGCAGTGCCCCTAGTTTACAATCATTCTGCAACACAGTGCCCATAGGTTATATTATGCCACACTTTGCCCCTAGGTTATATTATGCCACACAGTGCCCCTAAGTTATATTATGCCACACAGTGCCCCCTAGGTTACATTATAGTACACAGTGCCTCTGGGTCCTACTAAGCAACATTGTAGTGACCCCAAGTGACATTGTGCCACATGGTAGTGCCCCAGTTGTCATTTTGCCCTCAGATCACATATTGCCACAGTGCCCTTAGTTAACACTGGCAGTCTCCTGCTTAACACCCCTCTCCACCACGGCTACTTTCTCTTTCCCCCTGCGCTCTAAGCGATTAATCTGCCGCTTGGCGGTCTTCAGTGAAACGGCAGCTGGTAGACAGGGACAGTCTGCAAATGACTCACTGTGATACAATGTATACAACACACTGTAGTACTGATGGAGCCCTGCTCATCTATCCCTTTAATAGGAGTAATTGAGCCAGGGCAGTCGGACTTAATCCTCTGCTGTAATTACTTAATCCCCTGCTGTATTGTTCTCTCTGCATTGTATTGCAGCTGAGAATAGATGAAAGGCTTATGCTAATAAACCTTGGTGCACCTAGGTGCAGCAGAGAAGGCTAGATGAGCATGGCTCCATCTGTATATACAGTCTTTTCCTGCATTCAGTACCCAGTCACCTGTTCTTACCAGGCTGATAGGCATTACAGGCCCCATAGCAATGGCATTCCTTACTGCAACGGTCATTCTCCTGAATGTAGCTTACAATGGGGGTCATTCTGACCCATTCGCTCGCTGCTTTTTGTTGCAGCCGAGCGAACGGGTCCCTACTGCGCATGCGTCGGCGCTGTAGTGCGCCGACGCATGCCAGATGGCCGAAGGCCGTAGCAGGGATGCGATCGCCTCTGCGTGATTGACAGGCAGAGGTGGTCGCTGGGCGGGAGGGGGCGGAACGGCAGAGTTTGGCCGTCGTTTCGTGGGAGCGGTCCGGCCAATGCAGGCGTGGCCGGATTAAATGGGGGGCGGGCCGCAGCGGCTGCGTGACGTCACATGCAGCCGCTGCGGGCTGGGGAGCGATTAGTAGCTCCCGGCCAGCACGCTAAAGCTGCGCTGACCGGGAGTTACTCTTGAAGTGCAAAGGCATCGCCGCTGTGTGATGCCTTTGCACTTCTGCGGGGGGCCGGCACTGACATGCGGGGCGGACTAGCCCTGTGCTGAGCGTCCCCCCGCATGTCAGGGAAGAACATCGTAGCTGTGCTAAATTTAGCACAGCTACGATCAACTCGGAATGACCCCCAATAATGTCACAAACTTAGAATCAACATAAAGCAAATAATGTCCTTTTCTGTCTCTGTAGTAACATGTAGTATGTCCGAACGATACTGTATCCGATACACGTGGTTATACAGCCAGCAGAGTTCCGTATTTCCTTTATTACATTAGTAACTGCGAATATCCTAAAGTGGTAAATACCTGGGGCCCCATGTAGTTGACATCCCGCCGTTCAGGATCCTGGCGGTCAGACTACCGCTGCCGGAATCCCGAAAATCTGCCAGAATGCCGACACCACAGTCCCTACAGCCGGAATCCCGAATATGTAAGTATCTTGGGAGGGTTAGGTTGCGGGGAAGGGAGTGGAGGGGGGGGGGGAGTTGGGTTTAGTTGTGGGGAGAGAGGATTAGAATTAGGGGGAGAGTTGGGTTACTTTCCTCTAGCTCCCCCGTCAGGATTTCAGGCTAACACGAAGCCGGTGTTGCTATTCTGACAGCCGCCATCTTTACTGCCGGTATCCCATACCCAACCCCATTTAACAACATGTGTTATATATAGCTATTACCCAAACTGCACCAACATACATCACTTCGCTTATCTCAAAATATCTCCCAACCGGACCTCTCCGCTCTGCACAAGACCTGCGTCTCTCATCCACACTCATTACTCGCTCCCACTCACGATTGCAGGACTTTCTACGGGCTGCACCCACTCTGTGGAATGCCCTCCCACGCACAATAAGACTTTCCTCTAGTCTCCAAACTTTCAAGCATTCCCGGAAAACTCACCTCTTCAGGCAAGCCTATCAAATTCCAGACCCACCCACATAACCTTCAGAAGTATTGCTATCTAATAAAACACCATCAGGACTGTCTTTGCATTCTGGTGGGACTGCTATGCTATAGATAGTGCCTATCGTTGTGTATCAGTGCCTAGTTCCCTATAGATTGTAAGCATGCGAGCAGGGCACTCCTACCTCTATGACTGTCTGTTATTATCCAGCTTGTCTTATCACTGTTGTTTCAGATTGTAAAGCGCAGCGGAATATGCTGCGCTATATAAGAAACTGTATATAAATAAATAATAAAATTATCAGCCGCAAATTGTATTTAGTATCGCAGTGATACTAAGGAATATTCCGGTGGTATTTAACACTACTTACCTCACCGGGAGATGGCAGAGCTATAGGGACATGGAAAACCCTAGGGTGCGTTTCTGAACCTTGAAATCTCTCATCTGCAAAATATGTGTCAAGAATAACAAAACCACATGCAGGTAGTTACAGGTAGTTCTAAATGATGGCGACAATAGAGAGAATGTAAATAACAAAGATTATACAGTACGATCTCAGGATGCATGGCAACAGCTGTGTCCTCAGTATATAGCTGATCATCAGGAGCGGTACTTGGTGCGAGCAAGCAGTGCCTGGGCCCGGGGCGCTGCGGCCCGGGGGTGCGGCTGCAGTCACCCCGCAGGCACCGCCGCCTGCCCGCACCCCGCTCCCCCGGCTGCAGCAGACGCCGTGGGCTGTGTGGGCGTCCGCTGCAGCCGGCTCCAGCGACAGACACTAGAGGTCTGTATTGACCTCTAGTGTCAGTGCGGCGCTGCTATGGGAGAGACGTCATCACGGGGCAGTGGTAAGTATTATTTTTTTTTATTTTTGTGTGTGTTTGACTGGGGGCACAGCAACAGGAGGCACAGCAGCAGAGGGCACAACTATTGGGGGCAAAGCAACAGGGGGCACAACTACTGGGGCAAATCTACTGGAGGCAAAGCAACAGGGGGCACAGCAACAGAGGGCACAACTACTGGGGCAAAGCAACAGGGGGCACAACTACTGGGGGCATAGCTACAGGGGGCACAGCTACTGGGGGCACAGCTACAGGGGGCAAATCAACTGGGGGGCACAACTACATGGGGCATATCTGGGGGCATAACTGTGGCCACGCCCCTCCCCTATGAAGCCACGCCCCTAATTGTTTTGCTCGGGGGGGGGGGCAGTGGAAACTTTTCGCAATGGGCGCCACAAGGTGTAGAACCGGCCCTGCTTATCATATAGATATATGCTTACATCTACTGTACTTTACATTGGGCCTAATTCAGACCTGATCGCTAGGCTGCGTTTTCATACAAAGCGGATCGCCACTCAGCGATGGGTTTGTGTGAAGGATCCATTCGCACGGGTGATCGCAAGGAGATTGGCAGGAAGAGGGCATTTGTGGGTGGTAAGTGACCGTTTTCTGGGAGTGTCTAGAAAAAGGCAGGCGTGTCCAAGTGTTTGCAGGGCGGGTGTCTGACGTCAATTCCGGTCCTGGACAGGCTGAAGTGATCGCAGCGGCTGAGTAAGTTCTGGGCCGCGCTGAGACTGTACAAGATCTGTTTGTACAGCTCTGATACACATGCGATCGCGCACTTGCGCAGCTAAAATACACCCCCCTATGGGGGGCGGCTATGCGAACTCTGGACTGCAAAAAACATCCTAGCGAGCGATCAGGTCTGAATTACCCCCATTGTGTCCAATACAGAGGGAAGCGGAGGAGAATCAGGAATCACTATTTGCAATAGAATGAGCCCCACAGATGCACCTGTCTGTCTGTCTTGCGCACACACACAGGGCCATTCCCAATCTCTAGGATTTGGTGCTGCTCCCAGAAATCATACTTACCTACTCTCCCGGAAAGTCCGGGAGGCTCCCTTAAATTGGGTGGCACTCCAGCCCCCCCGGGGAAGTGGGCAAGTCTCCCGCATTGCGCTCACCCTCCGCCGCACCGCTCGCCGCATAACACGGTCACAGCGACATACCATAACAAAGAAGGGGGCGGGGCGATGAGGCTATTCGTGTTAAATCGCATCATTGTAGCCCCACCCCCGCTTTCCAATGCCGGTAATGTGGTCATTGTAAAGCGGGGGGGCGGGCATACGATGACGCAATCGCGTCACCGCGCCCTGTACCGCCTCCTCCTCGCCCCCTCCTATATGATCAGGCTGCATGTATGCAGGAATTCATTCTACTCCTCTTTTTGCAGGATTTGAAATAGTGTTGCGGCACGATGCGTGCACATTTATATTCTGTTAGCAAATACGGAGATACTGCGACACGGGATCCACAATCTCTCTGTTTCGGCGCTGTGTATATTTTTGCCTTTAATGTGTTTGTTTCCCCATCCTCCGCGCTCCTGGCTGACCCCTCCCTGCGTTCGCCTTACCTCACCTCTCACCTCCAGAAACAAGTGAGACATTTACACGTCGGCAGACGGAATGAATATGTACGGATGACAAATGACAAATGAAATCCTTTTCTGCGTCCTGATACTATTATTAGAACGCCGTGGTATCATGCCACATTCGGGTGAGGAACTTGGCAACACTAAAGATTATTTATATGATGGGATTGCTATAAATAGAATGACAGTCCTCTGGTCAGTCTCCTTGGCGCATAACGCTAATTAAACTCTACATCGCAATGTATAACCAAATTTCAGCTCACAGGATTCCCAGACAGTTCCTATGGCAACCGCCACGCAATCGGAAGTAACTTTTCCTCAGTCTGCGAGAGGTGGAATGTCAGGACTGATATAGTCATAGCCTGTATGTAATGTCACCCTGCGAATATAGGAATTACAGCGCTAATGTAACTTTTATCAAGTATCACTTATAAGGAGAATGCTATATAATGTCTATGCAGAAGACAGAGGCCCAAGATATTTTATATATATATATATATATATATATATATATATATACATACACACACATTACTGTGCAAAAGTTTTAGGCAGGTGTAGAAAAAATTAGAGATGAGCGCCTGAAATTTTTCGGGTTTTGTGTTTTGGTTTTGGGTTCGGTTCCGCGGCCGTGTTTTGGGTTCGAACGCGTTTTGGCAAAACCTCACCGAATTATTTTTGTCGGATTCGGGTGTGTTTTGGATTCGGGTGTTTTTTTCCAAAAACACTAAAAAACAGCTTAAATCATAGAATTTGGGGGTCATTTTGATCCCAAAGTATTATTAACCTCAAAAACCATAATTTACACTCATTTTCAGTCTATTCTGAATACCTCACACCTCACAATATTATTTTTAGTCCTAAAATTTGCACCGAGGTCGCTGTGTGAGTAAGATAAGCGACCCTAGTGGCCGACACAAACACCGGGCCCATCTAGGAGTGGCACTGCAGTGTCACGCAGGATGTCCCTTCCAAAAAACCCTCCCCAAACAGCACATGACGCAAAGAAAAAAAGAGGCGCAATGAGGTAGCTGTGTGAGTAAGATTAGCGACCCTAGTGGCCGACACAAACACCGGGCCCATCTAGGAGTGGCACTGCAGTGTCACGCAGGATGGCCCTTCCAAAAAACCCTCCCCAAACAGCACATGACGCAAAGAAAAAAAGAGGCGCAATGAGGTAGCTGACTGTGTGAGTAAGATTAGCGACCCTAGTGGCCGACACAAACACCGGGCCCATCTAGGAGTGGCACTGCAGTCTCACGCAGGATGGCCCTTCCAAAAAACCCTCCCCAAACAGCACATGACGCAAAGAAAAAAAGAGGCGCAATGAGGTAGCTGACTGTGTGAGTAAGATTAGCGACCCTAGTGGCCGACACAAACACCGGGCCCATCTAGGAGTGGCACTGCAGTGTCACGCAGGATGTCCCTTCCAAAAAACCCTCCCCAAACAGCACATGACGCAAAGAAAAAAAGAGGCGCAATGAGGTAGCTGTGTGAGTAAGATTAGCGACCCTAGTGGCCGACACAAACACCGGGCACATCTAGGAGTGGCACTGCAGTGTCACGCAGGATGTCCCTTCCAAAAAACCCTCCCCAAACAGCACATGACGCAAAGAAAAAAAGAGGCGCAATGAGGTAGCTGTGTGAGTAAGATTAGCGACCCTAGTGGCCGACACAAACACCGGGCCCATCTAGGAGTGGCACTGCAGTGTCACGCAGGATGTCCCTTCCAAAAAACCCTCCCCAATCAGCACATGATGCAAAGAAAAAGAAAAGAAAAAAGAGGTGCAAGATGGAATTATCCTTGGGCCCTCCCACCCACCCTTATGTTGTATAAACAAAACAGGACATGCACACTTTAACCAACCCATCATTTCAGTGACAGGGTCTGCCACACGACTGTGACTGATATGACGGGTTGGTTTGGACCCCCCCCAAAAAAGAAGCAATTAATCTCTCCTTGCACAAACTGGCTCTACAGAGGCAAGATGTCCACCTCATCTTCACCCTCCGATATATCACCGTGTACATCCCCCTCCTCACAGATTATCAATTCGTCCCCACTGGAATCCACCATCTCAGCTACCTGTGTACTTTGTGGAGGCAATTGCTGCTGGTCAATGTCTCCGCGGAGGAATTGATTATAATTCATTTTAATGAACATCATCTTCTCCACATTTTCTGGATGTAACCTCGTACGCCGATTGCTGACAAGGTGAGCGGCGGCACTAAACACTCTTTCGGAGTACACACTTGTGGGAGGGCAACTTAGGTAGAATAAAGCCAGTTTGTGCAAGGGCCTCCAAATTGCCTCTTTTTCCTGCCAGTATAAGTACGGACTGTGTGACGTGCCTACTTGGATGCGGTCACTCATATAATCCTCCACCATTCTATCAATGTTGAGAGAATCATATGCAGTGACAGTAGACGACATGTCCGTAATCGTTGTCAGGTCCTTCAGTCCGGACCAGATGTCAGCATCAGCAGTCGCTCCAGACTGCCCTGCATCACCGCCAGCGGGTGGGCTCGGAATTCTGAGCCTTTTCCTCGCACCCCCAGTTGCGGGAGAATGTGAAGGAGGAGATGTTGACAGGTCGCGTTCCGCTTGACTTGACAATTTTGTCACCAGCAGGTCTTTCAACCCCAGCAGACCTGTGTCTGCCGGAAAGAGAGATCCAAGGTAGGCTTTAAATCTAGGATCGAGCACGGTGGCCAAAATGTAGTGCTCTGATTTCAACAGATTGACCACCCGTGAATCCTTGTTAAGCGAATTAAGGGCTGCATCCACAAGTCCCACATGCCTAGCGGAATCGCTCCCTTTTAGCTCCTTCTTCAATGCCTCCAGCTTCTTCTGCAAAAGCCTGATGAGGGGAATGACCTGACTCAGGCTGGCAGTGTCTGAACTGACTTCACGTGTGGCAAGTTCAAAGGGCATCAGAACCTTGCACAACGTTGAAATCATTCTCCACTGCACTTGAGACAGGTGCATTCCATCTCCTATATCGTGCTCAATTGTATAGGCTTGAATGGCCTTTTGCTGCTCCTCCAACCTCTGAAGCATATAGAGGGTTGAATTCCACCTCGTTACCACTTCTTGCTTCAGATGATGGCAGGGCAGGTTCAGTAGTTTTTGGTGGTGCTCCAGTCTTCTGTACGTGGTGCCTGTACGCCGAAAGTGTCCCGCAATTTTTCTGGCCACCGACACCATCTCTTGCACGCCCCTGTCGTTTTTAAAAAAATTCTGCACCACCAAATTCAAGGTATGTGCAAAACATGGGACGTGCTGGAATTTGCCCATATTTAATGCACACACAATATTGCTGGCGTTGTCCGATGCCACAAATCCACAGGAGAGTCCAATTGGGGTAAGCCATTCCGCGATGATCTTCCTCAGTTGCCGTAAGAGGTTTTCAGCTGTGTGCGTATTCTGGAAAGCGGTGATACAAAGCGTAGCCTGCCTAGGAAAGAGTTGGCGTTTGCGAGATGCTGCTACTGGTGCCGCCGCTGCTGTTCTTGCGGCGGGAGTCCATACATCTACCCAGTGGGCTGTCACAGTCATATAGTCCTGACCCTGCCCTGCTCCACTTGTCCACATGTCCGTGGTTAAGTGGACATTGGGTACAACTGCATTTTTTAGGAGACTGGTGAGTCTTTTTCTGACGTCCGTGTACATTCTCGGTATCGCTTGCCTAGAGAAGTGGAACCTAGATGGTATTTGGTAACGGGGGCACACTGCCTCAATAAATTGTCTAGTTCCCTGTGAACTAACGGCGGATACCGGACGCACGTCTAACACCAACATAGTTGTCAAGGACTCAGTTATCCGCTTTGCAGTAGGATGACTGCTGTGATATTTCATCTTCCTCGCAAAGGACTGTTGAACAGTCAATTGCTTACTGGAAGTAGTACAAGTGGGCTTACGACTTCCCCTCTGGGATGACCATCGACTCCCAGCGGCAACAACAGCAGCGCCAGCAGCAGTAGGCGTTACACGCAAGGATGCATCGGAGGAATCCCAGGCAGGAGAGGACTCGTCAGACTTGCCAGTGACATGGCCTGCAGGACTATTGGCATTCCTTGGGAAGGAGGAAATTGACACTGAGGGAGTTGGTGGGGTGGTTTGCGTGAGCTTGGTTACAAGAGGAAGGGATTTACTGGTCAGTGGACTGCTTCCGCTGTCACCCAAAGTTTTTGAACTTGTCACTGACTTATTATGAATGCGCTGCAGGTGACGTATAAGGGAGGATGTTCCGAGGTGGTTAACGTCCTTACCCCTACTTATTACAGCTTGACAAAGGGAACACACGGCTTGACACCTGTTGTCCGCATTTCTGGTGAAATACCTCCACACCGAAGAGCTGATTTTTTTGGTATTTTCACCTGGCATGTCAACGGCCATATTCCTCCCACGGACAACAGGTGTCTCCCCGGGTGCCTGACTTAAACAAACCACCTCACCATCAGAATCCTCCTGGTCAATTTCCTCCCCAGCGCCAGCAACACCCATATCCTCCTCATCCTGGTGTACTTCAACACTGACATCTTCAATCTGACTATCAGGAACTGGACTGCGGGTGCTCCTTCCAGCACTTGCAGGGGGCGTGCAAATGGTGGAAGGCGCATGCTCTTCACGTCCAGTGTTGGGAAGGTCAGGCATCGCAACCGACACAATTGGACTCTCCTTGTGGATTTGGGATTTCAAAGAACGCACAGTTCTTTGCGGTGCTTTTGCCAGCTTGAGTCTTTTCAGTTTTCTAGCGAGAGGCTGAGTGCTTCCATCCTCATGTGAAGCTGAACCACTAGCCATGAACATAGGCCAGGGCCTCAGCCGTTCCTTGCCACTCCGTGTGGTAAATGGCATATTGGCAAGTTTACGCTTCTCCTCCGACAATTTTATTTTAGGTTTTGGAGTCCTTTTTTTACTGATATTTGGTGTTTTGGTTTTGACATGCTCTGTACTATGCCATTGGGCATCGGCCTTGGCAGACGACGTTGCTGGCATTTCATCGTCTCGGCCATGACTAGTGGCAGCAGCTTCAGCACGAGGTGGAAGTGGATCTTGATCTTTCCCTAATTTTGGAACCTCAACATTTTTGTTCTCCATATTTTAATAGGCACAACTAAAAGGCACCTCAGGTAAACAATGGAGATGGATGGATTGGATACTAGTATACAATTATGGACGGGCTGCCGAGTGCCGACACAGAGGTAGCCACAGCCGTGAACTACCGCACTGTACTGTGTCTGCTGCTAATATATAGACTGGTTGATAAAGAGATAGTATACTCGTAACTAGTATGTATGTATAAAGAAAGAAAAAAAAACCACGGTTAGGTCACTGGTATATACAATTATGGACGGGCTGCCGAGTGCCGACACAGAGGTAGCCACAGCCGTGAACTACCGCACTGTACTGTGTCTGCTGCTAATATATAGACTGGTTGATAAAGAGATAGTATACTCGTAACTAGTATGTATGTATAAAGAAAGAAAAAAAAACCACGGTTAGGTCACTGGTATATACAATTATGGACGGGCTGCCGAGTGCCGACACAGAGGTAGCCACAGCCGTGAACTACCGCACTGTACTGTGTCTGCTGCTAATATAGACTGGTTGATAAAGAGATAGTATACTACTAATATTATATACTGGTGGTCAGGTCACTGGTCACTAGTCACACTGGCAGTGGCACTCCTGCAGCAAAAGTGTGCACTGTTTAATTTTAATATAATATTATGTACTCCTGGCTCCTGCTATAACCTATAACTGGCACTGCAGTAGTGCTCCCCAGTCTCCCCCACAATTATAAGCTGTGTGAGCTGAGCAGTCAGACAGATATATAATATATATAGATGATGCAGCACACTGGCCTGAGCCTGAGCAGTGCACACAGATATGGTATGTATGTGACTGAGTCACTGTGTGCTGTGTATCGCTTTTTTCAGGCAGAGAACGGATTATAAATAAAAGTGGTGGTCACTGGTCACTATCAGCAAAACTCTGCACTGTACACTACTGAGTACTCCTAATGCTCCCCAAAATTAGTAAATCAAGTGTCTAAACGGAGAGGACGCCAGCCACGTCCTCTCCCTATCAATCTCAATGCACGTGTGAAAATGGCGGCGACGCGCGGCTCCTTATATAGAATCCGAGTCTCGCGAGAATCCGACAGCGTCATGATGACGTTCGGGCGCGCTCGGGTTAACCGAGCAAGGCGGGAAGATCCGAGTCGCTCGGACTCGTGAAAAAAAACATGAAGTTCTGGCGGGTTCGGATTCAGAGAAACCGAACCCGCTCATCTCTAGAAAAAATGCGAGAGTTTGAAATCAAATCAATGTTTGCTTCCTTGGCCGACCATTGCGTCTACAGGGCCTAATTCAGACCGGATCGCTGCTGCACGTGCGCACCCCGGGAGCCCAGTAGGATGCAAAAAGCATCTCAAGGCTGCGATCGCCTCTGCCTGATTGACAGGCAGAGGAAGTCGCGGGGCAGCAGGGGGCGTGCCAACGACGTTACAGTGCCGTTGGTGGGGCGCGATCCGGACAACGCAGGCAAATCCGGACTGTTGCGGAGGCGGGCTGCGGCGGCTGTGTGACATCACACGCAGGAGCTACGCTGGCAGGGAGCAACTTACCGGGTACTAAAGCATCGCCACTGTGCGATACTTTTGCACCCTTACGGGGAGGGCAGGGCCTGACATGCGTGGCGAACTAGCCCTGTGCTGGGTGTCCTCCCACATGTCTGAGAATCTGATCGTAGATGTGCTAAATTTAGCACATCTACGATCAGATCTGAATTAGCGCAACAGTCCTCAATATTGCCCGTTTCTTTGTGCTTCAATGCTGAGAAATGCAGGCAGGCACTTATCCGTCCTGTAATACCATCAGGGAGGAGTCTGATTGGCTCCAAATGTATTCTACAGCAGGACAACGACCCCACACATCCAGCCAATGTCATTAGGAACTATCTTCAGCGTAAAGAAGAACATGGAGTACTGGAAGAGATTGATATGGCCACCACAAAGCCCTGATCTTAACATCATCGAGTCTGTCTGGGATTACATGAAGAGACAAAAGGATTTGAGGAAGCCGAAATCTACAGAAGGTCTATGGTTAGTTCTCCAAGATGTTCGGAACAAACTCCCTGCCGAGTTCCTTCAAAAACTGCGTGCAAGTGTACCTAGAAGAATTGGTGCTGTTTTGAAGGCAAAGGGTGGTCACCCCATATATTGATTTGATTTAGATTTCTCTTCTGCTCATTCGCTTTGCATCTTGTTAATTGATACAAATAAACCATTAACACTTCTATTTTTGAATTCAGTCTTACTTTGCAGCATTTTTTCCATACCTGCCTAAGACTTTTGCTCAGTACTGTGTCTATGTGTGTGTATATATATATATATATATATATATATATATATATATTTATTTATTTATTTATTTATTCCTTTTTATATTTTATTTCTGTGTGGTTTTTCTACTTGCTGTATTACTAAATCCTTTGTACCATATGTTATACCTTTGATGTCTGTAATGCGCCCTGAGTCCTATGGGAGAAGGTGCACTATATAATTAATATTGCTACTGATTATATCGTATGCATAAAGCCAAATAGTTCTCATTACTCTTGTTGCACCCTCCCCATAAAAGTATATGTATATACAGTATACAGGTTGAGTATCCCATATCCAAATATTCCGAAATACGGAATATTCCGAAATACGGACTTTTTTGAGTGAGAGTGAGATAGTGAAACTTTTGTTTTTTGATGGCTCCATGTACACAAACTTTGTTTAATACACAAAGTTATTAAAAATATTGTATTGAATGACCCTCAGGCTGGGTGTATAACATGTATATGAAGCATAAATGAATTGTGTGAATGTAGACACACTTTGTTTAATGCACAAAGTTATAAAAAATATTGGCTAAAATTACCTTCAGGCTGTGTGTATAAGGTGTATATGTACCATAAATGCATTCTGTGCTTAGATTTAGGTCCCATCACAATGATATCTCATTATGTTAGGCAATTATTCCAAAATACGGAAAAATCCCATATCCAAAATACCTCTGGTCCCAAGCATTTTGGATAAGGGAGACTCAACCTGTATATATATATATATATATATATATATATATATATATGACACGGTGAACAAGCCACCTCCAGGTGAAACGGCCGTCTGTGTAAAGTGGTGCTGAACAGTGCACAGTTCAGCCCGCACTCCTCCTGATCTAGTACCCCTGAAGAAGTCCTATGGGACGAAACGCGTTGGGTCCTTCATCTGTTTCACCATTATGGTGTATGCTGAATTTACGCCAACAAGAACTCCTGTGCTGTGAGCTGACTCTACCACACTCTGAGCTTTGGATGATTTAAGACTCACCGTGACGCGTCGTCTTCTTGGAAGTTTTCCGACTCCCCAGGCTGTGAGCAATAGAAGACAACAGTTTTTTGATGTGCATGCTAAAATTTCCTCATCTGGTACGCTTAATACCTATATGAGTGTTGTCGTGACAGAAATCAAAATCTGAAATTACTGCACCATCAGGCGCCTGTTCTTCATTTTCCTTTTCTAGATTCCTTCCACTATCACCTAGTTGCCTTTCGAAGGACGGAGCTGCCATCCATAGGCTCTCCTGTGGAATTCGGGTGCTATAACAGACAGACTACAGGGAAGACTTATTTAATATATATTTTGATGGTGGATAAAGGGGAAGTAGCGCACTAAACCATTTTTTGATTCTCATATATATATATATATATATTCTGTATACACACACACAAACACACACACATATATATATATATACTGTATATACATCTGCGTAAACATGTGTTGTGCTGATGTTTGGATCACAGAGGCACCTAGTAAAAGCCTCAGAGCAGAGACAAATGAATAGAGCGGAGTGTGTCTGTTGCATTGTTCCTCCTGAATGAGATAGTGCTGTCTTTGTCTATATCCCGGGAGATCTCCGTCAGACATGAGTCAGCATCCAATCAGATTTACTGCCAATTGCTTTAATTGACATGTCTCTGACCAGAGCGAGGGGTAGGGCTGAGAAAGAGGAAATTGTGTTCTGCGATGAATAATTCATACAATTATGGAGAGGGTGCAACAAGCGCAAAGAACAATATTTGGCTAGAGGTCGCCGTCAAGTTAATATCCTACAGTGTGCGCAGTGATCCCGCACTTACAGCTACACCTATACATGGCCGTGCAGGATTATTATAAATCATGGCGTAAACGTGCAATAAATATGCAAATGCAATTAGAATAATAATAAGGGGGAAATGTTCATATTGTCTGGGGCATGTCAATCAATAACACACTAATATGAGACAGAGAGAAATGATTACATTGTAATGGAATTACATTGTGAGCAGAATGTTTCATCATGAATACCATAGGAATACTACTAAATGGGAACAATTCTCAGTATATGCACAAGACAGTTTACAAAGACTATCAGAGCAAAGAGACTCTGTAACACTTGTGTATCCCATGAGTGCGACCTAGGGAAGGGTGAAATAGTTCATGTTATGGTGTTACATGTCTGCGTGGCGCAGCTGAGTCAGTCACATCTACGGAGACGGCAGCAGCACGCTCTCCTGATCCGTCTACCGTCTGTACCGTCAGCTGTCTGTCAGGACGAGGCACCCTCTGCATGTCAGGATTATTTATCACTGCCTGCCACGCTCTCTTGCCAAAGGAAACATTATAGCAAATATAATTCAGAACATTAATGAGGATTATTGTGAAAATCTTAAGGGGAGATGTATCAAGCCTTGGAGAGCGATGCAGTGAGAAGTTGCCCATAGCAACCAAACACTTCTAACTGTCATTTCAAAGATTGTGCTAAAAAAAAAATGGCAGAAGCTGAGTAGTAGACTACTTTTCCACTTTATCTTCCCAAGGGTTGTTACATCTCCTAACCCAACCCACAGGAAGTGATATCATTATCATAGCCTAACCCTTACCCTAACCCAACTCACAGGAAGTGATATCATAGCCTAACCCTTACCCTAACCCAACTTACAGGAAGTGATACCATAGCCTAACCCTAACCCAACTCACAGGAAGTGATACCATAGCCTAACCCTTACCCTATCCCAACTCACAGGAAGTGACACCACAGCCTAACCCTAACCCAACTCACAGGAAGTGACACCACAGCCTAACCCTAACCCAACTCACTGCAAGTGATACCATAGCCTAACCCTAACCCTAACCCAACTCGCAGGAAGTGTTCTCCGCTAACCCTAACCCTGATACCATAACCTAACCCTAATCCTCCCCCTAGTGCCTAGCCTCCCCTCTTATAGCCTTACCCTCCCTTCCCGTATCCTAACCCTCCACTCCCATAGCCTAACCCTCCGTTCTCATAGCCTAACTCTCCCTTCCCATAGCCTAACCCTTCCCTCCCGTAGCCTTACCATAACCTTCCCCTCCCATAGCCTTACCATAACCCTCCCCTCCCGTAGCCTTACCATAACCCTCCCCTCCCGTAGCCTTACCATAACCCTCCCCTCCCGTAGCCTTACCATAACCCTCCCATAGCCTTACCATAACCCTCCCCTCCCGTAACCTTACCATAACCCTCCCCTCCCGTAGCCTTACCATAACCCTCACCTCCCGTAGCCTTACCATAACCCTCCCCTTCCATAGCCTTACCATAACCCTCCCCTCCCGTAGCCTTACCATAACCCTCCCCTCCCGTAGCCTTACCATAACCCTCCCGTAGCCTTACCATAACCCTCCCCTCCCGTAACCTTACCATAACCCTCCCCTCCCGTAGCCTTACCATAACCCTCACCTCCCGTAGCCTTACCATAACCCTCCCCTTCCATAGCCTTACCATAACCCTCCCCTCCCGTAGCCTTACCATAACCTTCCCCTTCCATAGCCTTACCATAACCCTCCCCTCCCGTAGCCTTACCATAACCCTCCCCTCCCGTAGCCTTACCATAACCCTCCCCTTCCGTAGCCTTACCATAACCCTCCCCTCCCGTAGCCTTACCATAACCCTCCCCTCCCGTAGCCTTACCATAACCCTCCCCTCCCGTAGCCTTACCATAACCCTCCCCTCTCGTAGCTTAACCATCCTGTCCCACAGCCTAACTCTAACCATGCCGGTCCGTGCAGAATATTGACATTTGAACACGGCAACCTTCTGCAGATACCAACATGTTTAATGTCGGCATTTCAGCTATGTGGATAGCATAGCTGTCAACATTGCAAATATCAACATTATCCCTGACTATTTACATGTACATATGTATCTACGTGATATAATAACTGGTTCATTGAATACTTGATACACAATTCCTTTTTTGCATTCTATTTAGAAAAACGTAATGTTTATAGGTACATGAGTTCACTTCTCGTAAACCAGAACTGTAGTACAAGGGAAAATGTTTTTTTGAGCAAGAAATCTAATGTTCAGAGCAAAACAATTCCACATGTTCTCGTAATATATTGTGCCTCTGTAACTGTTCCCTGGAAACCTAGGACCGGCTAGAAAGCAGAAATGAAGAATACAAGTGATTGAATATCATGCTAGCATTGACCTTCCGATCATTAACGGCACACAGCAGAGGTAAGAGTGACTGTAGAATAGGACGGTAAATGAGACACAATGGTGAATCATTGCCACTTATCCCACTGACTGTTACGGAGTTTACATGGAATGCAGTTATGTGTAACTCTGGTACGCTGCAATAACTCTGGTACACTACAAAGCACCTACTTATTATTATACACACTGCAACCATTATAAATATACGCCAGTGCTTCCAGAATATAATATCTAGAATCTAAGCTCCACTTCTAAAAACCCGCACTTTACTAAATATACCCCTCTGTGGGGGTAATTCTGAGTTGATCGCAGCAGGATTTTTGTTAGCAGTTGGACAAAACCATGTGCACTGCAGGTGGGGCAGATGTAACATGTGCAGAGAGAGTTATACCCCTTTTCCACTAGCTCAAAAAACACGGGTAAATGCACGGGGGCGCGCATTTACCCGTGTTTTTGGCAAGTGGAAAAGGGTCAACCCGGATCAAGTAACCCGTGAATCCTACCCGGCTATTTACCTGGGTAGGACACGGGAATGATCCGGGTAGGGTTCTAGTGTAAACGGGAGCCGTGTCGATGCGACACGGCTCCCGTTTACACTGTATGGAAGGGCGGCGCTGGGAGATCATGTGATCTCCCTGCGCCGCCCCTGCCGCGTCACTAGAAGCGTCACCAACCCGGCATATGCCGGGTTGTGACTGCTGATGGGAAAGGGGACGAGCACGGGTCGCAGCAGGGGGCAGCTCCCGTGTCAGGCTCCCGGCTGCGACCCGTGATCGTAAGTGGAAAAGGGGTATTAGATTTGGGTGGGGTGTATTCAAACTGAAATCTAAATTGCAGTGTAAAAATAAAGCAGCCAGTATTTACCCTGCACAGAAACAAAATAACCCACCCAAATCTAACTCTCTCTGCACATGTTACATCTGCCCCACCTGCAGTGCACATGGTTTTGCCCAATTGCTAACAAACTTGCTGCTGCTATCAACTCAGAATTACCCCCTGTGTCCGGAAATATAATTACATCTTCGCCTGTATTTACGGTCAGCTGCATCTATGCGACCGCACATCCGCTATCCAGCAGCTGGCGTGCATTGGCTTGCGGTAGCAGATCTGGCAGAATTCGGAAGGATCGCTGCGCACACTCACCCCTGGATAGCCCACAATTCTGCCACAATGCCCACATAATGCCCACACCAAACATCCCCTGTGCCTCACTGACAGCCAGACGCAGATGGCGTTTGCCAACACCTACGCAGACAATATTATAGCGTCAGCTCAGAACCAGACCCAGTGTCAGCAACTTGATAACATGCAGCTGTCTGTGTCAGAGAATTGGCTGCCGCAAGCTACAAAGTTGGTGTATAGGTTCGGTATATAGCGTGGGAAAATGATCTCTAGAAATGAAAAATAAAAAAAAATTAATTAAAAATGTCTGCTTAAAAAACAGCTAAATGTTACATCTCATTTGTATTTACGAAGCATTCACATCTTATGACATACAGCCAAATTTCCGGAGAGACCAGCGGCATGGGCAGGAGACAGATAAGAGTAGAGATAAAGAAAGCAATAGATTACACTGAGAAGTAAGAGGACAGTTTGGATCCAGCACAAAATATAAAATTTGAAAATGTTTTTAATCACGTAAGTCAATCAGCAACAAAAAAAAAAAAAAAAGAGCCGCAAAGGAAAAAGAAAAAAGACAAATTGATTATTTTATTAATAATAAGGAGAAGGAATAAGAATCGTGACGGATGAAACAAGTGAAGAACAGGAGGAATGAGTGAGGAATATTAAATATTTCGGACATAGGCTTTGAGACTTACAGTAGGGGGAGATTTACCAAAGCTTGGAGGGAAATAAAACGGAGAGAGATAAAGTGCCAACTAATCAGCTCCCAGCTGTCATTTTTCTAGCACAGCCTGTAACATGGAAGTTAGGAGCTGATTGGCTGGTACTTTATCTCCTTCCACTTTACCTCTCTCCAAGCATTGATGCATCTCACCCTCAGTGCCTTCATGCACTGTCACAGGCTGTCACCGCATAGACGCATGCCAGTGACAGGGGATGAGAAGGACGCTTGTGCAACACCGAAGGTCACGCAAGAACAACAGTCTGATGAGATGACCGGAGCGCAGACGTCCCTGGCTCCTCCCCCCATGTGCCTCTGTACCTGTCCTGCATTGTGCGCACTGATAATAGAATTCCTATTGTCAGTCATTCAATCAATGCTTCCGCACAGCCAGCTGGGCCTGTTATCTTGCTGATGACATAGCATTGACATTCATTGTCTGTACACGCATTAACGTTAACACTTCAAGGCCTCTAATTATACGGCTCTGGAAACTAATTCATAAAATGTAATGGAATTTTGACAATTAATACAGATGGAAACTCTTTCAATATAATAGTAATAACAATTATTAATAATAATAATAATAATAATAATAATAGTTAAAATGGATAAAAATACAAAATATGAAATAAAAGGACAAGATCCCGTACACAATAACCAAGATTTGTCGAGTCTGCAGATTCTCATCCAACTCACGAAAAGTGACGGGTGAGGCAGCCATCTTTGGGTGTAATACCGATGCCATAGCAACACAATGATATGCCCTGAGCTGGATCCTCTGCCCCCGCACATGTGACATCATGACGTCGTAGACGAAGAACCCAAGACTATGAAGAACCAAGCTCTCCAGGCTGCAGGGTTCCAGGCCCCCAACCTGCCAATTGCCAAATACAGGTATCAACATGGTAGTGACTTTACCACCCGCTTGGATAATTCTACTGCTCGCCCACCCCTACTAGTCTCACGCACACATATAACATGTATACATATCAGCAGTGGTAGTAATTTACTAAAAGTAAAACTGATGGGAATCCAGTGTCAATATACATTATACAACACCACTGAGCGTTGGTTCACCATCAAGGTTTTTTTCTTGAAGAGTATAGAACTCAGGAATAAAGTACTTACGGCGGTGTCGGCTTGTTACCCTGACCAAGAACACCTTTAAACATTGATAACAATTTTTCTAATTTGGGCGTTCTTTTTAGAACTGGTGATGTTGCTTATAGCAACCAATCAGAGTTTACTTTACATTTATCTAGCTGCTTCTAGAAGATAATCGATAGAATCGGATTGGTTGCTATGGGCAACATCACCAGTTCTAAAAAAAAACTCCCACTTAGTAAATGTACCCCTTAGTTGGGATTGTCCCAAAGAGATAACTCAAGGCAGAATGTTTGTGGTGTTGACAAATATTATTATATTATCAGGCCTGAACTCACTTGTTACATGAGATCAACACATTGTTTTTTTCATCAATAATTTTTTATTGAAAACAGATTTTCATTTTGCAGGGGGGAGGGGTACAGAAAAGAAAAAGGGAGGGGGAAGGGGAGGGATACAAAACCAGGGGAACGGGATGTAGACATATATCAATCAAAAATTTCAAATAGACAGATACAACATTCCAATACAAGTAAAATACTAGAAAAACACAGATCTGGAGAGATATGTAGATAGAAGGAAACATATCGGTAGACAAATAAATCCATCGTAGACACAGGGCTAGCATAGACAGTACTCAAGGTGAAAATGGAAGCAGAATAAGTTATGGAGGAGAAGAAACGCCCCCACCAACAGTTACGTACTCATGCCATGCCATCCATAGTAAAATTAAATTTAATTTTGTTGGTAACCAGGGCTAGGGGAGGAGAAGGTTGTTTCCAACTTTGGGCCAATGCAGCCCTAGCTGCTATGGAAATATGTCCCAGCAAATATCGTTGATGAGGTGGAACCTCAGCAGGGAAAATATGGAGTAAAGCCAAGGCCGGAGAGGGGGAAAGAAACAGGTTTGAGACCTTATTAATCAGCGTAAATACATCACACCAGAAACTACGAAGGGAAGGACAGGACCAGAAGATATGAAAAATAGTACCTACTTCTCCAGAGTTACGCCAACAATATTTAGAACAAGACTGACAAAATATATGTAACCTATCAGGTGTTAAATACAGTCTATTAAGAAGTTTGATATGCATCTCTGTGTGATTCAAACACTTAGACATGTGGTAGGATGAAAGGAATATATGTTCCCACTGGGCTTCAGACAAGGGAAGATCCAACTCTCGTTCCCATTTCAGCTGTGCATTAGATTTTGTGGTAACAAGTAAACCGACGAGAGTCGTATACTAAAAAGATATGTCCCTCTTGGAATCACACAGAGATGCACACGCTAATACAACCTGGAACATCGGATGTGGAGGTGTTACATGTTTAGGTAAACATTTGTACCAGTGGAGATTAACACATTTTAACCATTGAGAAGAGTCTAGATAAGCTACACTTCCCCCCTCTATCTATTACTTTAGTCACCCAGTCAAAAAAGCCAATAAGATTTGTTTGGCATGATCTCTCACACTAAATACATGCTGTTTGGGATCCTGTAAATTGTTGCATTTGAGATAATCTCCAATGTTTTCTTTTAAGAGTGTTTCCATCAATTTCCCCACTACTGATGTAAGGCTCACTGGTTGGTAATTGCTTGCTTCTTCCTTGCTTCCACTTTTGTGCAGTGGGACAACGTTTGGCTCTTTTCCAGTCCTCAGGAATTACTCTTGTAGCTAGTGACTGCTTGAATAATATTGACTGGGACCTTCAGTCACACACTCCTTTATTTAAGACACACATTTCAAAATACTCTCATACTTCTCATTCAGGAGCAAATAGCTCCACGAGTGAGGTGTCTGACTGCAATATAGAAGGTCATGGGTTTGAATCCTCAGTATGACAGTTTTTTTAAAATTGTGTGACTGAGGATGTAATTGAAGAATTGTGTGATTTAAAATAAAGTATAATGTAACTAAATGACAAAGAGCTCTTACATTAAGTGCATAAATGATGGTATAAAATGATTTGTGTCAAAATCCACTTTCTTGGGAGTGATCTGTAAGTATAGGTGTGCTTTTTTCTGGCCCAGGGCACCAAAATGTCTGGTTACGGCTCTGGCGGTATGTACTTAGAAATATGATAAAAATCGCATTGGACAGCTCTCCACGATAAGAGCTGTACAATGCGATAGAAGGACTTATGGGTTTAGGACCCAGGAGTCCTTTTGCAGATGCTCACTGTGACATGGGTGCTAGGAGGGGTCCAATTGGATCCCTCTCAGATGCAAAAGGAGACCCATAGGCCTCTGTTGGGTAATGCCACATAAAGATGGTGCTACCCACTGGCTCCAAGCTCCAGTGTGTGTTGCATTCCAGAGCTTGGTTTGTATGAAGATTTTGGACAAACTCTGAAAATGGGATTTTCTGAGTTTTGACCGCATTTTCGGCTTTAGTACACCCTGCCCAAAGAATGGACAAGACCAATGAAGAAAGTGCTACCAGCGTCAGCGGTCAATCTCTCACCATCATTAGCAAATATCTGCACCAGTCCTCAGGCACCTGCAAGTGATTGGTAGATACTGTCGGGTGTATCTGTCTTTGTGTGGGTCAGTTTATGACAATTAGGTGAACATGGACTCTGTCTTCCTGTCCACTCCCTCTACTGTCCCTCTAAATGCACTTACTGTATTCACCACGTCTGCATAGGAATCTTGGCATGCACCTTATTTATGGAATAAATTTAAAGAAATGGGTATATACCCAAAGTACGATGATCCAGATCTTATTGTATTGTTCTTACAGCGTCTGTCTCTGTTTGTTTATGCTTCGCGTTTGCTTGTTAGGGGTGATTAATGGGTTTGCACAGAGAAAACTTTCAAGAGTATTATTTGGTTTCTTATTTTTCTATAGGAGGAAAAAACATTTCTTAGTCTGAAATGGACATGTCTTCCTCTAGCTAGCGATGAGTGACTGTGATAACGAGACTGCCCCACGGTAAACTTTCATATAAAAGTTGATCTTGTCCAGATAAGTTCTTTCCTATTTCACAACCATTGCTGAAGTCTCTCGAAGTCTGTCTTTCAGCTCCATTGCTTCTCCAGTTTATGAATGCTAATGGAACACCCTAATTTGGATGGCTCTGCCCTGACTTATAGGCAGTAGCGGATCTTGCTACGGGCACACAGGATTTTTGCCCGGGGCGCCGCCTTTCCGTAGGGCGCCACCGCCATGGCAAGATCCGCTACTGTTGGTCAGTGCCCCCCGGTGCTGTGCGGTGCTGTGAAGGAAAGTAGACGCTACCCATCTAGTTTCCCTTCGTGGAGAGGACCTTTGCTGTGCGGTGCGCGATGACGTCATTGCGCACCGCACAGCATTGTGGGACTGGCACATGGACGCTAGGGGTCATTGACCTCTAGTGTCTATGCTGTGCTATGGGAGAGACGTCATGATGTCTCTCCCATAGATCCGAGGAGCGGCGCAGGCGGAGGTCAGCAGCGGTCAGAAATCAGAAGCGGGGATACTATGTATTATTTTTTTTGTTTATTTGTTTTGTTTTTTGTAAGCGGCGCTACTCAACTGGGGGCACAAACGGGGGCACAACCCTACTGTGGGCACAAATGGGGGCACAACTCTACAGGGGGCACAAACAGGGGCACAACTCTACAGGGGGCACAAACGGGGGCACAACTCTACAGGAGGCACAAACGGGGGCACAACTCTACAGGAGGCACAAACGGGGGCACAACTCTACAGGGGGCACAAACGGGGGCACAACTCTACAGGGGGCACAAACGGGGCAAAACTCTACTGGGGGCACAAACGGGGGCACAACTCTACAGGAGGCACAAACGGGGGCACAACTCTACAGGGGGCACAAACGGGGGCACAACTCTACAGGGAGCACAAACGGGGGCACAACTCTACTGGGGGCACAAACGGGGGAACAACTCTACTGGAGGCACAAATGGGGGCACAACTCTACAGGGGGCACAAATGGGGGCACAACTCTACAGGGGGCATAACTGACCACACCCCTGTATGAAGCCACGCCCCTATTTTCGCCCAGGGTGCCATGAGGGCTAGAACCGGCCCTGCTCATAGGGGGAATTCAATTGTTTGAAAAGTCGGTTGGGTGTCTGTCTATTAGATAGGAAAAAACAGACACACAACTGACTTTTCAAACAATTGAATACCCCCCATAATGTTTTCCTAGCAGATGGGTGTACAAGTGATTTCACTGCCCCGAGCTAGTTATGGCCTCTTAATCATTCTCATTATTATCTCCAGCCCGACTACTGCAACCTACCCCTATCTGCCTTCCACTCACCCCCCTGACCCCAATTCTATCTGGCCGCGATCAGCCTGTTGTCATCGCACTGTAGGAGTACGTCCTGGGCTGCGCACACACTGCACAAAGAGGATTTTCGCATCTCGGCGTACACATAGGATCGCACACTTACACGGCGAAATATACACTCCCCCTGGAGGCGGCGACTATCTGAACGCAGGACAGCAGAGTTAGCAGCCCAGCATCTGAATGACCCCCAGGGTGTGAGACTCAGAAAGTGAGAGATTTTAGGAGAGTTCTCCTGTTTTTGTGGCAATCATTTACACAGCAAAATCAGCTGGTACCACTTTAAAAAAAACAGGAGAACTCTCCCAAAATCTCTCACTTTCTGATTCTCACACCTTATTACATTCCCCCCAAAATGCTGCAATGCTAGAAACGTGTAATATATAACATCAGTCATTTGTATTTTCTACGCCTTTTAATACTAGAATTAAAGCTACGCAACCACCTGGGGAACCAGGGGGCCCCTTCCTTAGGGGTATGGGTCGTTGGGTCGACACAACTTAGGTCAACAGTCATTATGTCGACCACTATTGGTCGACACGCATTAGGTCGACATGGTCAATAGGTCAGCATGTACTAGGTCGACAGGTCAAAAAGTCGACATGAGTTTTTTAACTTTTTTTTTTGGTGTCGTTTTCTTCTTAAAGTGATGGGGAACCCCAATTGGTGCACGGTGTCCCCTCGCATGCCTCGCTTCACTCGCCAGATTACCGTTCCAATCGTAGTCCACGTGGATTGTAAAGTATGAAAAAGTTAAAAAAAAGAATTTTTTTAAAAAACTCATGTCGACCTTTTGACCTGTCGACCAAGCACATGTCGACTTAGAAACACTGTCAACCTTCCAACCCTGTCGACCTAGTGACTGTCGACCTATAGTGGTCGACCTAGACATTGTCGATCCTCAGACCGGATCCCGTCTCTCACACCTTGCCCTAATCCAAGTCACACTTTGTTCTCCTCATCCTGAATATTGGGCCTAATTCTGAGTTGATCGCAGCAGCAATTTTGATAGCAATTGGGCAAAACCATTTGAACTGCAGGTGTGGCAGATATAACATTTGCAGAGAGAGTTAGATTTGGGTGGGTTATTTTGTTTCTGTGCACGGTAATAAATACTGGCTGCTTTATTTTTACACTGCAAATTAGATTGCAGATTGAACACACCACACCCAAATCTAACTCTCTCTGCACATGTTATATCTGCCTCCCCTGCAGTGCACATGGTTTTGCCCAACTGCTAAAAAATTTCCTGCTGCGATCAACTTGGAATTACCCCCATTGCTTCAACAAAAGCTCTTATTGTACAAACAAGATTAAGGAGTACATTTACTAAGCAGCAGGTTTGCAGCGTTTTACCGGTGGGATTGCAGCCCTTTCCAAGCAGTATGGCATCCAGACGATCTACTGAAGCCAAATCGACACAAAAACGCCGTTTAGCGCGATTTATAAAAGGAAATCACCATCCCAGTTTTTTAATCCAGTAAAATGATATAAACTCTAGATTTAGTAAGCGCTTGGTTTAGAACCCACCGCAAAGCCGCCGCTGTCATGTTGTAAACCTGCCCAAAAAATGACCTTCCTCATGAGACACCAGACATGACTGAGCTGTTCTGAGAGTTGTAGTACACCGTCTCTGTCTCTTAATCGCATCGCAGATGCAGCAAAACTACACTCACAGAGGGTGATTCAGATCTGATGACTGCTGTGCGTTTTCGCACAGTAGGCGACCAGCAATAGACTACGCATGGGTATGCACCGCAATGCGCACGCGCGTCGGCAAACATCAACAAGCATCTCTGGTCAGCGACAGGCTGGTGCGAAAATTTAGATTACACATGCGATTGCGAGGTGATGGAGAGGAAGAGGACGTTTGTGGGTGGTAACTGACCTGGGAGTGTCAGGGAAAACGCAGGCGTGTCCAAGCGTTTTCAGTGCGGGTGCGTGACGTCAGCTCCGGCACCGATCAGCCTGATTGTATCACACTGTAGGAGTAAGTCCTGGGCTGCGCGCTGACGGCACACAGTAGAAAACTCATTCAATGGTGAGTGAGATGCGATCGGATTTGCAGCTCGGCGTACACATGGGATAGCACACTTGCGCTGTGAATATACATTCCCCTTGAGCGGCGACAATCTGAACGCAGCACAACAAATTTAGCAGCCTAGCGCTCAGGTCTGAATCCCCCCCACTGTGTACTAGAGACGCTGGGCTGCGATTTTAACCGCACAGGAATTAGTGTAACACACGTGCAATGCACAGGTGACGCACAACGGAACTTGACGAGAGAAAAAGCCGCAGCTGCTGGATCTTATTCTGGGTACATGCTCGTAGATATATCTTTATATGAAGATATATCTATAGGCGGTTCCAGCAGTTTGTTGTGTCTGAAGTCATGAACTGGGCGGGCATTTACACGCGCCTGCCCAGTTCAGCTGTCAATCACCGCCGGATTGTGCAGGAAGTGTACCGATGGTCGGCTGACCGCCCGTACACACAGAACGATGTGCTGCACAGCCGACGCGATACACACGGGCCGACGATATATCGGCTAGTGTGTGCCAAGCATTAGACACAGAAATATACAAATACCACACATCAAATTGATCAGTGTAATCTGGCAAAGTAGTTTTGTTGCTTTATTTATGTGAATAAGACGCACATTTTTAGCGAGACAAATTCTCGGTGTGGCCGAGTCGGTACACATCTGATTCTGTATGTGACCTACCAGTATAAAGCCAGCTGTGGCCATAATGACTTGTTACAGGATAGCTGATACAGAGAAACTGTCGGCCTAAGTCTTATCGACGTAGAGACCGGATACCCACTAGGGTGTGGTATGGAGGGTCAACAAGAGTTAAGTCGACAGTGTCTAGGTCGACCACTATTGGTCGACAGTAAGTAGGTCGACATATGTACTAGGTCGACAGGGACTCTAGGTTGACATGTACTAGGTTGAAATGACATAAGGTCGACGTGAGTTTTTTCACTTTTTTTGGTGTCGTTTTCTCCGTACAGTGGGGGTAATTCCAAGTTGATCGCAGCAGGAAACTTTTTAGCATTTGGGCAAAACCATGTGCAATGCAGGGGAGGCAGATATAACATGTGCAGAGAGAGATAGAGTTGGGTGTGGTGAGTTCAATCTGCAATCTAAACTGCAGTGTAAAAATAAAGCAGCCAGTATTTACCCTGCACAGAAACAATATAACCCACCCAAATCTAACTCTCTCTGCACATGTTAACATGTTATATCTGCCCCCCTGCAGTGCACATGGTTTTGCCCAAATGCTAAAAAATTTCCTGCTGCGATCAACTTGGAATTACCCCCTGTGACCGGGAACCCCAATTAGTGCACCGTGTCCGCTGCGCTCGGCACAGGTTACCGCTCCCAATTGTAGTCCACGTGGATCGTAAAGTATGAAAAAGTAAAAAAAAAAATGAAAAAATAAGAATTTACTCACCGGTAATTCTATTTCTCGTAGTCCGTAGTGGATGCTGGGAACTCTGTAAGGACCATGGGGAATAGACGGGCTCCGCAGGAGACTGGGCACTCTAAAAGAAAGATTAGGTACTATCTGGTGTGCACTGGCTCCTCCCTCTATGCCCCTCCTCCAGACCTCAGTTAGGGAAACTGTGCCCGGAAGAGCTGACACAACAAGGAAAGGATTTGGAATCCAGGGTAAGACTCATACCAGCCACACCAATCACACCGTACAACTCGTGATACTATACCCAGTTAACAGTATGAATAACAACTGAGCCTCCTTTTACGGATGGCTCATAACAATAACCCTTTAGTGAAGCAATAACTATATACATGTATTGCAGAGAGTCCGCACTTGGGACAGGCGCCCAGCATCCACTACGGACTACGAGAAATAGAATTACCGGTGAGTAAATTCTTATTTTCTCTGACGTCCTAGTGGATGCTGGGAACTCCGTAAGGACCATGGGGATTATACCAAAGCTCCCAAACGGGCGGGAGAGTGCGGATGACTCTGCAGCACCGAATGAGCAAACTCAAGGTCCTCCTCAGCCAGGGTATCAAACTTGTAGAATTTAGCAAATGTGTTTGAACCCGACCAAGTAGCAGCTCGGCAAAGCTGTAAAGCCGAGACCCCTCGGGCAGCCGCCCAAGAAGAGCCCACCTTCCTCGTGGAATGGGCTTTTACTGATTTAGGATGCGGCAGTCCAGCCGCAGAATGTGCAAGTTGAATCGTGCTACAGATCCAGCGAGCAATAGTTTGCTTTGAAGCAGGAGCACCCAGCTTGTTGGGTGTGTAAGGATGTGCCCTGTGGGCACATCTGTGTTGTCCCTAGTTGGGGACAGCGCTGGGGCAGCTTGTCTGTCCCCAGCGCTGGGTGAGTGGCGGCGGGTGTCCGGTGCAGGGATTACACTTTTCCCTGCACCGGACCAGAGGCTTTTAAATGTTGGCGCCCTCCGGGAGCCAATCGCGGCTCCCGGAGCGGCGGCCAATCAGGGAGAGACGCGGCGAGCCAATCGGCGCTCGCCGCGTCATAGGCCCCGCCTCCGGCGTCTGACGTCAGACGCCGGGCGGGACCAAGAAGGGGAGGCCGCGCCGAAGAGCGCGAAGAAGAGAAGACACGGCCGGGAGCAGCGGAGGAGGTCGTCGGCGCGCCGGAGCGCAGAAGAGGATCCGGCGCCGAGGAGAAGACGACGACCGCGGGGAGAGGAGGTCCTGAGGCCGCGGAAGAGGCCAGAAGACGTCGGCCTGCAGAAAGAAGATGTCCAGCGGCGGCTGGACGCAGGGAAGAGACGGAGGCGCCGCTGGCCAGGACGGGTCAGCGGCAGAAGACGGTGGAGGCCCCCAGGTTAGGTAAGGCCTCAGTGAGGCTATCCTCCCCCTCCCCTTTTCCTCCCTCGACCACCAGGGACGGGCATTAGGCCCGAGGACACAATTCAGGCGCTAGGCCTGGGCGCAGTTAGGAGTTTGGGCCCCCAATATTTGATGAGGTGGTTTGGGCATTAGGCCCAAGCCACCCCACTCATGCGGCACCAGTTAGGCGGGCACTAGGCCCGGGGAACAATCTAGGCACTAGGCCTGTGGCTAATAGAGGGCGTTAGGCCCTAGGGTATTTGTGGCCAAAACAGGGATACGATAAGGTGACCCTGGGCACAAGGCCCAGGTCACCCAACGGGCGGCAAGTAGGCGGGCGCTAGGCCCGTGGGCAAAGTCAGGCCTCCGGCCTGTGGGCAGTTAGGGGGCGCTGGGCCCAGCGAAGCAGTGTTTCCCTGAGGTGAGTAAAGGTGGTACTGGGCGCTAGGCTCAGGCCACCCTGAGAGTACGGTAGGTGGGTGAGCTGTGCGGTCCCCACTACTGGGTGTTCTGGGTCGGGTAGATAAAGGGACAGCACCGTTTTATGTTTTAACTCCGATAGTGTGTTATATGTTGTTACCGTGCAGGGCAAAGTGTATGTGTTGTGTAAGTTGTGCATAGTTGTGTTGCACCACACCCACAGAGCTAGTTTGAGGGCTCCGCTGTTGTAGATAGTATAGGGTGTGACACTAGGTCAGAGTTAGGCCCTGCACGGCTGTTTCTCTTTGCCTCCTTACAGGGACCTGTAAGTGGAGAAGATCGGAGTGCAAGACTCGTGACGGTGAGTAGCATCCGTGTACGTCTGTCCCTTGTTTGTCCCCGAGCGCCGGAGTTAGGATTGCTCACGGACGTGAGAATCCCTTTCATCACACTACGTGCGAAAGCGCGAGTGTGTGAAAGCTGGGTAGCTGAGGCTTTGTGCCGGTGATGACCATTCACCCAGCCGGTGAAGGTCGCAGCCACCCCTGGGGTATCCCCTGTTCCACCGGAAGCAGGGTCGATACCCCCTTTAATGTAGACCATTCTCTCCTCAGCTCGGTCGACGGTCAGCTCCAAGAGGGAATCGCCGTGTCCGGATCCGACTGAAGAATTCCAGGTCCGTTGAAGGTTCCGGTACCTGAAGGTGAGAGAGAGCGGCGCCTGTTGAGTACCGAGTCTACACCTGCACGGCAGCAGGCCCCACCACACGCACCGCACCTCTCACAGGGTGCATGCAGGATAAATAGCGAGTCAGTTTTTCTGACTCCAGCCGTCCTGGAAACATACATTTTCAAAGCCCGGACTACGTCCAGCAACTTGGAATCCTCCAAGTCCCGAGTAGCCGCAGGCACCACAATAGGTTGGTTCAAATGAAACGCTGATACCACCTTTGGGAGAAAGTGGGGACGAGTCCTCAATTCTGCCCTGTCCATATGGAAGATCAGATATGGGCTTTTACATGACAAAGCCGCCAATTGTGACACACGCCTAGTCGAAGCTAAGGCCAACAGCATGACCACCTTCCACGTGAGATACTTTAGCTCCACGGTCTTAAGTGGCTCAAACCAGTGTGATTTCAGGAAATCCAACACAACGTTAAGATCCCAAGGTGCCACTGGAGGCACAAATGGGGGCTGAATATGCAGCACTCCCTTAACAAACGTCTGAACTTCAGGCAGTGAAGCCAGTTCTTTTTGAAAGAAAATAGATAGGGCCGAAATCTGGACCTTTATGGACCCCAATTTTAGGCCCATAGACACCCCTGACTGTAGGAAGTGCAGAAATCGACCCAGCTGGAATTCCTCTGTTGGGGCCTTCCTGGCCTCACACCAAGCGACATATTTCCGCCATATGCGGTGATAATGCTTTACTGTCACATCCTTCCTAGCCTTTATCAGCGTAGGAATCACTTCATCTGGAATGCCCTTTTCCGTTAGGATCCGGCGTACAACCGCCATGCCGTCAAACGCAACCGCGGTAAGTCTTGGAACAGACAGGGCCCCTGCTGTAACAGGTCCTGTCTGAGAGGCAGAGGCCATGGGTCCTCTGAGATCATTTCTTGTAGTTCTGGGTACCAAGTTCTTCTTGGACAATCCGGAACGATGAGTATAGTTTTTACTCCTCTCTTTCTTACTATCCTCAGTACCTTGGGTATGAGAGGAAGAGGAGGGAACACATAAACCGACTGGTACACCCACGGTATCACTAGTGCGTCCACAGCTATCGCCTGAGGGTCCCTTGACCTGGCGCAATATTTTTTTCGCTTTTTGTTGAGGCGGGACGCCATCATGTCCACCTGTGGCAGTTCCCAGCGATTTACAATCTGTGTGAAGACTTCTTGATGAAGTCCCCACTCTCCCGGGTGGAGGTCGTGCCTGCTGAGGAAGTCTGCTTCCCAGTTGTCCACTCCCGGAATGAACACTGCTGACAGTGCTAGCACGTGATTCTCCGCCCATCGAAGAATCCTTGTGGCTTCTGCCATTGCCATCCTGCTTCTCGTGCTGCCCTGGCGGTTTACATGGGCGACCGCCGTGATGTTGTCTGACTGAATCAGTACTGAGTGGTTTTGAAGCAGGGGCTCTGCTTGACTCAGGGCGTTGTAAATGGCCCTTAGTTCCTGTATATTTATGTGTAGTGAAGTCTCCAGACTTGACCACTGTCCTTGGAAGTTTCTTCCCTGAGTGACTGCCCCCCATCCTCGGAGGCTTGCATCCGTGGTCACCAGGACCCAGTCCTGTATGCCGAACCTGCGGCCCTCGAGAAGATGAGCACTCTGCAGCCACCACAGCAGAGACACCCTGGCCCTTGGGGACAGGGTGATCAACCGATGCATCTGAAGATGCGATCCGGACCATTTGTCCAACAGATCCCACTGAAAGATCCTTGCATGGAACCTGCCGAAGGGAATTGCTTCGTATGAAGCCATCATCTTTCCCAGGACTCGCGTGCAGTGATGCACCGATACCTGTTTTGGTTTCAGGAGGTCCCTGACCAGAGATGACAATTCCTGGGCCTTCTCCACCGGGAGAAACACCTTCTTCTGTTCTGTGTCCAGAATCATGCCCAGGAAAAGCAGACGCGTCGCAGGAATCAGCTGCGACTGTGGGATATTCAGAATCCAGCCGTGCTGTTGCAACACTTCCTGAGAGAGTGCTACTCTGACGACCAACAACTGCTCTCTGGACCTCGCCTTTATGAGGAGATCGTCCAAGTACGGGATAATTATAACTCCCTTCTTCCGAAGGAGTATCATCATTTCGGCCATTACCTTGGTAAAAATTCTCGGTGCCGTGGAGAGACCAAACGGCAACGTCTGGAATTGGTAATGACAGTCTTGTACCACAAACCTGAGGTATTCCTGGTGAGGTGGGTAAATGGGGACATGCAAGTAAGCATCCTTGATGTCCAGCGACACCATAAAATCCCCCTCTTCCAGGCTTGCAATAACCGCCCTGAGCGATTCCATTTTGAACTTGAACTTCTTTATATAAGTGTTCAAGGATTTTAAATTCAGGATGGGTCTCACCGAACCGTCCGGTTTCGGTACCACAAACATTGTGGAATAGTAACCCCTGCCCTGTTGAAGGAGGGGGACCTTGATTATCACCTGCTGGAGGTACAGCTTGTGAATTGCCGCCAGTACTACCTCCCTTTCCCTGGGAGCAGGTGGCAAGGCTGATTTGAGGTAACGGCGAGGGGGAGTCGCCTCGAACTCCAGCTTGTATCCCTGAGATACAATTTGTACAGCCCAGAGATCCACTTGTGAGCGAACCCACTGGTTGCTGAAGTTTCGGAGACGCGCCCCCACCGCACCTGGCTCCGCCTGTGGAGCCCCAACGTCATGCGGTGGACTTAGTGGAAGCAGGGGAGGATTTTTGTTCCTGGGAACTGGCTGCCTGGTGCAGCTTCTTTCCTCTACCCTTGCCTCTGGCCAGAAAGGATGCTCCTCTGACCCGCTTGTCTTTCTGAGGCCGAAAGGACTGCATTTGATAATACGGTGCTTTCTTAGGCTGTGAGGGAACCTGAGGTAAAAAAGTCGACTTCCCATCAGTTGCTGTGGATACGAGGTCCGAGAGACCGTCCCCAAACAATTCCTCACCCTTATAAGGCCAAACCTCCATGTGTTTTTTAGAATCAGCATCACCTGTCCACTGCCGAGTCCATAATACTCTCCTGGCAGAAATGGACATTGCATTAATTCTAGATGCCAGCAGGCAAATATCCCTCTGTGCATCCCGCATATATAAGACGACGTCTTTTATATGTTCTATGGTTAGCAAAATAGTATCCCTGTCGAGGGAATCAATGTTGTCTGACAGGGTATCAGTCCATGCTGCTGCAGCACTACACATCAAGGCTGAAGCAATAGCAGGTCTCAGTAGAGTACCAGAGTGTGTATACACAGACTTCAGGATAGCTTCCTGCTTTCTATCCGCAGGATCCTTTAGGGCGGCCGTATCCTGAGACGGCAGTGCCACCCTTTTAGATAAGCGTGTTAGCGCCTTGTCCACCTTAGGGGATGTTTCCCAACGTAACCTATCCGTTGGCGGGAAAGGGTACGCCATCAGTAACCTCTTAGAAATCACTAGTTTCTTATCAGGGGAACTCCACACTTCTTCACACAAATCATTTAATTCATCAGATGGGGGAAAAGTCACTGGCTGCTTTTTCTCCCCAAACATAATACCCCTCTTGGTGGTAACCGGGTTAATATCAGAAATGTGCAATACATCTTTCATTGCAGTAATCATGCATCGGATGGCTTTTGTAGACTGTACATTTGTCTCATCCTCATCTACACTGGAGTCAGACTCTGTGTCGACATCTGTGTCTGCCATCTGAGCTAGCGGGCGTTTATGAGCCCCTGACGGCTTCTGAGTCGCCTGGGCAGGCGCGGGCTGAGACCCCGGCTGTCCCAAGGCTGCTGCGTCATCGAACCTTTTATGTAAGGAGTTGACACTGTCGGTTAAGACCTTCCACATATCCATCCAATCAGGTGTCGGCCCCGTCGGGGGCGACACCACACTTATCTGCCTCTGCTCCGCCTCCACGTAACCCTACTCATCAAACATGTCGACACAGCCGTACCGACACACCGCACACACAGGGAATGCTCAGACTGAGGACAGGACCCCACAAAGTCCTTTGGGGAGACAGAGAGAGAGAGTATGCCAGCACACACCACAGCGCTATATAACACAGGGATTTACACTGCTAATAAGTGATTTTCCCAATAGCTGCTTGTCTGTATCGATTTGCGCCTAAATTTATGTGCCCCCCCTCTCTTTTTTACCCTTCTTGTACCAGGATACTGCAGGGGAGAGCCTGGGGAGCTGCTTCCAGCGGAGCTGTGAAGGGAAAATGGCGCTGGTGTGCTGAGGAAGAAGGCCCCGCCCCCTCAGCGGCGGGCTTCTGTCCCGCGTTTTCTGTAACTTAATGGCGGGGCTTTTACACATATACAGTTAACTGACTGTATTATGTGTATTTTTTGCCAAAAGGTATTATAATTGCTGCCCAGGGCGCCCCACCCCCAGCGCCCTGCACCCTACAGTGACCGGAGTGTGTGGTGTGCTATGGGAGCAATGGCGCACAGCTGCGGTGCTGTGCGCTACCTTAATGAAGACAGGAGCCTTCTGCCACCGATTTCATCACTTCTTCTGTCTTCTGGCTCTGCAAGGGGGACGGCGGCGCGGCTCCGGGAACGGACGATTGAGGTCAGGCCCTGTGTTCGAACCCTCTGGAGCTAATGGTGTCCAGTAGCCTAAGAAGCACAAGCTAGCTGCAAGCAGGTAGGTTTGCTTCTCTCCCCTCAGTCCCACGTAGCAGTGAGTCTGTTGCCAGCAGATCTCACTGAAAATAAAAAACCTAACAAATACTTTCTTTTCTAGCAAGCTCAGGAGAGCCCACTAGGAACACCCAGCTCTGGCCGGGCACAGATTCTAACTGAGGTCTGGAGGAGGGGCATAGAGGGAGGAGCCAGTGCACACCAGATAGTACCTAATCTTTCTTTTAGAGTGCCCAGTCTCCTGCGGAGCCCGTCTATTCCCCATGGTCCTTACGGAGTTCCCAGCATCCACTAGGACGTCAGAGAAGAATATGTTGACCTAGAACATGTCGACCAAGAGTCCCTGTCGCCCTAGAAACCATACTTACTGTCGACCAATGTCTTATCGACGTAGAGACCGGATCCCCGCTATAATACATGCAGTAACGGGAAAAGCAACAATCCCCTGGAAACCGCACATTCCAAACTGCATACAAAGGGAAAAGCCTGAGAGTCGCTGTGGAACACCCACCCCCGTCACATCGGTTTTATCTCGCCGTGAAATGCTCGCTATGCGTATAGCTGTCATTACAATGTGCTGTTTCGTTTGTTTTTGATCCAGATTGCCTGGAACAGTTCGGTGCATGAACTCTAGCCAGGTAATAACAGCGCAGCACATCTAAGACTCGCAGAGAGATCCGCACAATCAGCGATTCATTCCAGATTCTATTTATTACACTTTCTCCCTGTCAGCCGCAGAACCCGGGAACCACATCTGATGGAACAGGTGTAGACCCCCTGGAACCGTATTAACAAAACGCCCCCTCAGCAGCGCAAGGGGATGAGAGGATGTGAAAGCAAGCCAGGGATTTCCTTGTGCTGTGGAGGCTTAGCAGCGCCTGAGCGGAGGATAAGGAGCGTTTGAGGCTGTGGAACCCACCTACCCACCCACCAAGTTAATCATCCAAATACAGCAAAGCAGACTGAGCCGGGAGTGGGGTTACTCATGGGAATTAATGTATGATCTCATCCGCTTTGTGTTCCGCAGAACAAAGGACAACTCCGCTGCTTATTGTGTAATGGTGCTACGCTTGTTAACCCTTCATTTGTAGGGAACGAGCCGAGGGAATAAAAGGTCATTTACCGCGTATTGCGTCAGTTTTGTGTAGAGACTTTGTT